>NC_056725.1:1388884573-1388949573 GCF_019279795.1 Protopterus annectens
ATACACAAAATGGCTGGGATGTTCCATTCATTTGTTCTGATGAAGTCCCTTGCAGTTGGGGAAGAAAGCGCTTAACTTGTGGAATATTGTTTTACCTGTGGTTTTTGAACTATTAAAGTGGTGTATTTCTACATCGTGCCTGCTTGTTCCATTTACTGGCCCGGTTCTTCAGAAAAAAAACATGCCTAGAGACTTTTTTTACCTTCAGTGGGCTGGCAAGACTGCATACAAACAATGGTAGTTTTAAGCAAGATAATTCCTCAAACTTAGGAATGGGAGAAACAAACGTCTGTTTAATGTCCTTCATGACTTTGCCTTGATCCTGTAATGTTATAAATAAATCTGCCACTGGAGTACCAAAGAGATTTTGATTACTTAGGTGAGTATCAAGAAGCTTAGCCTTAATATCAGCATGCAAAGCTTGAAGATGAATCCAGGAATATCGCCTCATGACAGATCCTGAAGCAGCAGCATCATAACTACATTTAATGCAGTCATGAGCTACCAAAGATGTAGACTAAACCAAAAAAGAGCAGTGGACAGCCTCAGAATCAGGCAGGTCAGACAAAACCCTTTGCAGCTGAGACAAAACGGATAAAATATACCTTGTCAAGTGAGTTTGACAGTTAATGGTATGAAATGCCAGGGTGGCAAAATTGTAGACCTTCTTCCCCAGCTTCTCCACAGCTCGACTATCCTTGTCTGAGTGAAGTTAGAGGAAAGAAAAAGCCAAGAAGGTTTATCAGCAGAGACAGAAATCACAGCCAAGTCAAAAGTAGGACACAAAGAAACCTGAAAGCCTCAAGATGTTATAAAAATGGTCAGGCTTTACAAGAGCAGAAGGGTGGGAATCAGAAGCCAAAGCAGCAGCTGAAAAAAGCATCCAACACTCAACATGGGAAACCACAGAAAGCTTATGGTAGTCCACCTGCAGCAACTCATCTTTTCTGGATGTCAGAAACTTGGAAGTAGTCCTATTTAAACTTTTCCATCATGTCAACAACTGTATCCCCAAAGGACAATTCTTCCACAGAGGAGTCAGGACTTAAGAACTCCTTCTCTTTAGAACCATAGTCCAATGGTGACAGTAACTGGGAGACGTAGGCCAAGGAATCCTCATCAGAATCAGATTCCTCAGCAAAAGAATTGGGTTCCCGAGATATTTTTGAGGTAGAGGACCAGGTCCTGAACCTCCCTAAGGTGGTCTCAAAGCAGTTAGGTCCATTCAACAAACCCAGAGTAAAATCCTACCACTCCTTTTGAGGAGCTTTGGGAGTGGGAGAAATCTGCTTAGTTTTCCATCTTTTATTAACAAACCTCAGCAGCTTAGAACCTTGTCTTGATTCAATTAGGGTACCAAGCACTTCATCTCTAAACAAGATCGGAGGAATCTCCCAAGACCCCTCAGATATGATCAGCAGTGATTTCCCCTCCACATCCACAGTGAATATATGCAAAGCCTCAGAGAACATGCAAAAAGCCAGTTTCATGCTGGCCTCCAACAGGGCTGAAGCAAAAGGATCCAACATCAGCAGTGGGCAGTCTTCAGGGGTATCATCCACCTTAAGAGACAGAGGCTGGACAGATGCAATATCAGACCTTGACTTTTTAGCGTTTTTCTTGAGAGATGGCTGCATCTTGGGGCAGGAGGATTTGGCCTTGGTATCCTGGGCCAACAACTTGAGTCATTGGTTCTCAAGATAAACTAAAAGAGAAGACAGACGGCTGCAGAGTGTGTTAATCACAAATGCCTAACAAACAGAGCACTGATTGTGGTCATGAGAAGCACCTAGAGAACACTTTTGATCATCTTTATGGGGAATCCTCCTCCCACACTATTTACCTTTCTTGGAGGACATGAACTCACAAAACACATCATAAAAAAAAGGAACCTAAAATGGGATACTTACCTGTAAAAGGTGCAGAATAACTAGCACAGCAAAGGGTGTTCAGACTGGCAGCAAAAAAGTTCCAAGTATAGAGATCCGTACATCACTTTTATGCCCTAGCCTAGGTTGACAGAGGTAGCATACGCCTGATGTACGACACTAGTAAGAATTAAAGGCTTCAGTATACTGGCTGGACATAAGGCTACCCTTGGCAGAAGATCCCATCTGTTATGAATACTACAACAGTGATATGGAAGGACATCTAAACTGTCCTTTTCACAAGGGAGACACACAGGGACAGACCTGGACAATACATGCCATAACCAAGATGCCTTAAAAAAAAAAAAAAAAAAAAAAAAAAAAAAACTAGCAAAACCAGACTCAAATAAAACAATAAAAATAAAAACAACACAACAGTAAAAGATGTTTTGAACATTCTAACACAACACAATATTAAGAATTAAAACAGAGTAAACTGTCACTTAATCACATCATCTTGTTTTTGGGTCCAATCAGCAGTTTTCTACAACTCCATTTTCTCATGCTGCACCACAAGCCTAGCTTTCTCCTAAGACTGGGACCACCTACAAGGAGGGACCCAAGCGAATAGATGTCATATTCCACGAGCCAAGAAAGGAAGCTGAGGTAGTCCTGACACATCACAATCCTTAAGTTCTACAGTTTTTGTACTTGTGTACAGCCATTCCCTATAACCTGTACTCTGGTACTCAGTAAGCATGGTACAACGCTTGCGGCTCTGCACCCATGAATGCTGTGGAAACTTCTGATGGCTAACTGGAGTGCAACCACTCCTTCAATGGGCTTACACTCCAAGTCCCTGTATATATGAAAAGAACTTTTGGAGCCTTCACTCAAAGGAAGGCATTGTAACAGGACTTCTCCAACTTACCTCCACAGAACAGAGGAGTCAGTGGCTGCTGCTAACACCCACCTTTCCCTCAGCCAGTCAGTACCCAAGCCATATAAGCCCAGGTTTTATTACTCTGTGCAAAAATAGCCAACATAAGAGAAAGGATTTAAGCCAGAATACATTCAATACTGTAAAGAGAAATATTAAAATGAAAAGCAGTAAAAATTAGCCAGTACCCTTCAAGCTGTGCAGAATTAAATGAAAAGGCATGTGTACCTGAAGCTCCAACATGACTTTAACCAGCTTTGTGCAGTATGAGGGAGGCAGGCTGCACCGCTTGTGCAAGATAGTCTCTAGCTCAGCACTGGGCAATTCATCAAAGTGCAGCTCAACAAAACGATTCCTGAAAGCTCTTGACAGCACCTACAAAGTAAAGCAAAATGAAAGACTTAATTTTTGTTTTAGTATTAAATTCACATTCTACCCACCTGTCAACAATGAAGGAAGGCAAAGCTTTGATATACATGCAATATTTATTTCAGATCATGCACCATTAAATATCAACATAAAGGTGAAGGGTAATGAAGTAATAATGAGACCTGTTAAACACAGGAATTTAAGAAACGGTTAGAAGAAATTACTTAAGAGTTATTAGGAAGACAAATTTCTTCAGAAAGGGCAGCTACTGAGTGCGATAAAATAAAAATGGAGTATACAACTAGGGTAGAAATAACAGAAAGACTGACAGGGGCAAAGTAGCAGAAGAGGAAAAATCACACAAAACAGGAAATTGAGCAACTGTAGTGCTAAATGAGAAAAGAACACTATTTGGATAATATGTACAAGTTTAGAAAGGTTGCTAAGCAACTATTTTTGATAACTCCAGAGCACAGAAAACTTTTAGCACAATGACAAGACCAAGTAGAAAGGGTTGTTGCCTAACATAGGAAGCGTATGATAAAATTAACCAGAGATCCAACAGATGCACTGATTAGAAATGTTATGAAAATTTGCATAAAGCAGAGGAAAGTGAAACAAAAGAAAAGCAGAAATGGATGCCACGATTGCAGGGAGAGGAGTCTCAACAATTAACATGCAATGCAAGAAGAAATGAGAAAGAATTGTGATGTATAGGAAATTCCCCAGAAGAGATGGTATTCTTGTGGAAGTTTGGAGGATAGAAAGCGATAAAGATCTGGGAAGTTTTGTCTAACAGTACTTTAAAGACAGGAAATACCAGCATCTTGGAAGAAAGTTGTGGTGGTTGTATTACCCAAACAGGGCAAAAACCCTTCTAACACAGCTTTACACTGACTAATTTCAATTTTAAAACAAGTGTTTTTTTTTATTTCTACACTAAGAGAGAGAATGGTAAAGGTGTTGCCAAAACTGATAGGAAGGGTGGCAAAAAACTGATGCCATTAACAATGATCCAGAGGGACCCAGAATTATGAAGACACTATTATTGGTGGGTCTGGATAATGAGAAAGCAATCCAGAGTCACTTGGGATTTTATGACAAGGTAATGTAAGCATCTTTATTCTCTGATAGAACAGGGTTAATTATGAAGACATATGAAGGACTGGAGTCAATAATTAATGTGGAAGAGTTCCCACTCTGTGTTTAAATAACAGAAAAAGGCAGAGGTGTCTTCTTTCCCCTTTATTTCATTTATATTTGGAGCCACTGAAAGAAAAATAAGATGCTCACAAAAATTCCAGAAAACTGGAACAGTACTCAAGTTAGCCTTATTTGCAGATATTCTGTATCAGATAAATACAGAAAATATTTTGGTGGTGAACATTTTGAAACAGTTTCAGGTCTTTTCTGGATACAAAATAAAGAAGACAAAGCAAAGGTTAAACTGGTACAAACCTTTGCACATATGAACTGGGTCAGCAATGCCCATATTTATGGTGACATAAGTAGTTGGGTTTATGGATTTAAAAGAAATCGGCTATGATAGCTAAAGATATGTAGGAAAGGACTAAAAAGATGAAACAAAAACTGAGAAACTCAAAGCACTTGATTATGGACATGGACAGTACGGTACAAGCACTGAATTTGGTTTTAGTCCTTGTACTTTCATATACAGGGCAAGCATATTTTTGTCAACCAAAAAAAGTTGTAGATGGTAATTAAAACTGAAGAAATGTATTTGGGAGAAGACAGCAAGAGTTAAGTGGAATGAGTAGATTCTCCTCACAGAACAGGTGATTCAGGATTACGATTTTATTTATTTTTACTTAAAAGCTGCAGACTTGAGGCTCACATATATAACCAAAAAGAAGGCTATAAATCATAGTGGAAAGGGATGACAACAACAGGAGTTTGAGAAAGAGTACAGTTTTGGATGCAGGCCCTTAAGGAGAATAGCAATTGTACAGAATATGTTCAGCTAGTATTCCAACAATTAAGTCAACATGGGAATGGAGAAAAAAGATTGAAGTAGGATATACAAAACTGGCAACACCAGGATGAAATTTACTAAAGTAAGTTGGCAAAGGAACAAA
This sequence comes from Protopterus annectens, assembly GCF_019279795.1. Taxonomy (NCBI): domain Eukaryota; kingdom Metazoa; phylum Chordata; order Ceratodontiformes; family Protopteridae; genus Protopterus; species Protopterus annectens. The sequence goes on from NC_056725.1 coordinate 1,388,889,847, forward strand.
GGTATTGGGAGTAAATGAACAGAGATGGAATAGTAAAGTTGAATGAAACCAAGCAGAAGTAAGGACTGTAGGTTAGAGACTGCCTTCCCTCCCACTGATTGATGTAGTACAGGCATACTTATAAGAGTGCTATGTGAAAGACCTGATGTGGTACAGTTAAGTCTAGAACAGAAGTAGCTGCTGAAGAAGGAATAATTAGGCATATAAAATACTGGAAGGACAACTGCATGGCTCCAGAGTACACAACAAAATCTAGAAGTTTTTTTTTTTGCACAGATATTTTCATACCAGAAGCAGACTTCAGGGATTTTTTCCCTCAGATACCAAATGCTGGAGTTGTGATTTAAAAGAAAGACATAATTGGGAACATGTTTTGGAAGTGTAACAGATTGGAAGATTTTAAAAATGCCATACAGAGCTCTGTCTCAGAAATGTCAGGGGAGCAGTGGTTGCAATGAAGGAAAGGATTCTGTTGAGCTGGGTCACAGGATCTTATCTGTCTAGGCAAGGTAAGGCCTTACTAAATTTAATGCTATTAGCCGCCAAAAAGCAATTACTAGAAAATGGAAATGGAAATCTAAATGAAATGTAACTGATGTACTGAATACTGTAAAAGAGAAAAAAGGAACTGAAGGTGAAATCTTTGGAAAGAAAACAGGCAAATTACACAAAAATAAATGGCGTTTAAGGGAACAGTACATACAGCATAATGGCCGCAGTGGTACAACGGTGGCATTGTTGCGCACAGCAAGAGGTTCTCATGTTCATTACTCGGTGGGAGTGCCTTCTGTGTGGAGTCTGCATGCTCTCCCCGCGGTCGAGTGGCCTCCGAAACACATGCGTGAATGGGCGTGCCTTCACTGAAGGTTGGGCATCGGGCTGGTAACTCGGCACCATAAAAATCTACTGCCAATCATTAGTGGACCAGAGTTTCACTGTGGCAACCCCTTACCAGGAAAAGCTGAAAAGACAAACATACAGCATATAATGTTCAGGAGAAGGAGTGAGGTTTAAGGGGCATGAATTGAACAATTTATGAAATGCTGCAGTGAACAATTGTTAAAAGGAAAATATACATGTATGCTGCTTGAAAATACTACAAATATCATTCAGAGTTGTTTTCCTTTCTATTAATCTATTTGCACTCATGTTATTGTGCAATCTCCGATTTAATAACACACAAAAAAAGTGTGTGGAAACCAAGCATCCCTTCCAGATTCCTCTAGTCAGTTCACATTGGAGGAAACGCCCGAGGGCCACATTTACCTTAACTTTGGAACCACTGCACATTAGTACAGAATTTTTAAAAGCCTTAAATCAAACAATGACGGGGCTCAAAATGTAAATTCCCATGCCACCTCGCCAAAAGCCTTTTAGGCACAAAGACCATTAACAACGAAGTACCCCATTGAGACCTAGCATCTTGAACTAGCCTTTATAATATTACTGAAAGTCTATCCCCTCCTGACAATCTCATAATGGTCTAAACTCCAAGAGTTTAGGAAATCACTTGTTTCATCCTGTTAGAACAGTCATGGAAATCTTACCCATGACTTGCATCCAAGTACAATGCTTTATCTAGACAACTGCTAGATGAATGCAAGTACAATGCTTTATCTAGACAACTGCTAGATGAATGCAACATATGTTTTCGAATATACATAACTTGAAGACAGGAACAAAATGACACCTGAAGGGATTCAACTTGGGAGGACATGCCATCACCACTAGTTTGGCAGCCTTCAAAGGTACCACACTCCAGCTGTGCCACTGGGTTCAAGGGCTACAAAAACTGCACACCCTCAGGCCTATGGAGACCTTTCTATTTTGATATGATGCCTTTCTCCTGGGACTCCTTTATTTCTGGGTACTTCTATAGAGTTTTCTTTCTGGAAGGGGCATCATAAATAAATTTGGCCATCACAGCGACAATTTTTTTCTGACCAAGGTATTCCTGGAGAGATTCTATTGTCTACTTGACTATCTGCAAGTTGAACCTTGGACAGTGGGAAGAACTGGCAATTTAATACTACAGCACAATGCAAAAAAAAACACAAACATCTGTGTGGGGAATCTGCTTTACACAGTCAACAAAAATAGTAACTTTTGTAATTGTACAATCTTAACTTGAACAGAAGCAAGAAATAAATAAACGTGGTGTAAGCAAAAGTCCCTCAAACTATTTCTGTCCTGATAACCAGAGGAAGGGTACCAATCTAGCCTAAAGAGGTAGTGTGCTGATCTGTTTTGTTTGGCCAAGAAGCAACACATCACAAGCCTATCAGCAGAATCAGACACCTTCAGCGCATCCTCCAGATGACGTCACTCATTCAGCTCCAACTACCGTCAGTTCTATATTGCCTTCTTCCACTGTAACAGAAACAAATATGTCTAACACAACGGATAATGGTGTTCCCAGGTCTACTGTGATTTCCGACACACCGCCTCCTAATCAGTTGGCATTGCTCAATATACCAAATGACACTCTGCTAGGAGCAAGACCTAAGACAGCCCAAGACTCAAATCGTTTTTTACCCTACCCGGTGAAACAGCAATTTCACGGCAGAGGCCGTTCGCACAGCAGAGGACCGAGGAAGCGGAAAATCTCCAGGGAGAGGTATGGAACCTCAAGAAAACAGAGAATGTGACTGATTTATTCATTAATTTGTCTTCTTATCACATGGATCTGTCTGATATAAGTCTAATTAACAGGGGTTTGAGTTTTATTCCTGCACAATGCAGTAGTTTAACTGATACTTTATGTGATTTGCGACTTTTCTGTAGGAATGTTGCTCTGAAACTGTTCTTTAAAAGCTCTACCGTTACACAATGGCAACTTTACGGAAAGTGATCCTATGTTTTTAAAACGTAAGAGCAACTTTTCACCTGTACTACCCTTTAGTATAGAATGTTTTTTAAAAGCTTGCGAAAAAGATTTCTACTCTTTATTCTCTAGTCACACTAAGAGGATAGCTTATGTGAATCTAACATCTGATGAAGTTAAATCTTTAAATAAAATGAAAAAGTTAAATGATTTAACTTTTAAACCTGCAGATAAAGGTGGAGGAATAATCATTTTGAATACTTCTGATTATACCTCTCATGTCAAATATGTTATCAGATATAGCTACTTATAAGATTATTTCCTTGAATGAGGTATATAAAATCATCACAGCTGTACATGAAACATTGTATGATTTACTCATATGCAGGCAAATTTCTCCTGAATTATATGACTACCTATATATAGAGTTTCCGACCATCCCAGTGATAAAAGGGTTACCAAAAATTCATAAAAATGTAACCCCTATACCTTTACGGCCCATAGTGTCACGAAGTAATTGGGACACTGCAACTGTATCCACACTTACTGAACGACTTCTTAGACCTATAGTTAATGCTGTTCCTTCCATTTTAAAAGATACCTACCAACTATTGGATAGTTTACTTGATGTCACTCTTGATGTTACGAACAATAAGTATTTTTTGGTAACCCTTGATGTAAAAAATTTATTCACTTCTATTCCCAATGACATCGGGCTGGAAGCCATCAGAGAACTATTAGCTGGAGATACCACATTTAATGGGGATAAGATAATTTTAATTTGCCAGCTATTAGATTTGGTACTGAATAATAACTTATTCATGTTCAATGACAAAACGTACTTACAGACATGGGGGGTAGCGATGGGCACCCCCTGTGCGAATACGTACGCAAACTTAGTGGTCTTTAACTGGGAAAAGAAGTTTATGTTTAATTATCCCACTTTTAAGCATGTTAAATTCTATAAACGCTTTGTGGATGATGTCCTCCTTATATGGCAAGGTACACTAATAGATTTTCAACATTTTTTGGAATTTTTAGAATCCACTACATCCTATTTGAGATTTACAATGGAAGCTTCGAACAAGTGTGTTCATTTTCTTGATGTTACTCTGATGCTTACTAAACAGGGAACTGTTATTTCATCTTTATATAGGAAACCTACCTGGGCTAACACTTTACTTAAATACGACAGTATGCATCCCAGGCATACGTTCCCGGGTATCATCAAAAATCAGTTCATTAGGTTAACCAGGCTTTGTCAAACTGAACAATCCTTGATGCTAGAAGCAGAAAGATTGGAAACACTTTTCTTGAATAGAGGTTACAATAGTGACTTAACTAAAACAATTAAAGAAAGTGTTCTGAGTCCTTCAGTGACAAATATTCATGCAGCTAAGATGCTTAATCCAGTCATCTCAACAATAAGAAAGTCACTACATTAAATAAGGCTATGAAACTTTCCTATGTCATCAAATATACAAGTGATGTGAAATGTTTAGAACAAATAATACGCAAAAATTGGAATATACTTACAACTGATGAATCAGTAACATGTCTAATAGGGAACTATCCTAGATTCCTATATAAAAATTGTCCAAACCTAAAACAAATCCTCTAAGGACCATCCTACAGTGCTTAAACATCTTAATGAGAGGGTTGGGACTGTTCCTTGTGGAAAATGTAATAGATGTGTTTATATTTGTTCTACTCCATCTTATATCCATCCTACGTTGAACTTTACATTCCACTTCAGATGTTTTGCCACATGTTTTACTAAAAACTTGGTATATTTGGCTACCTGTGTTAAGTGTACTGCTTTTTACATAGGTCTTACCAAAAGAAAGTTATCTGATAGAATTTATGATCATCTTTATGAAATAAGAAAAACCTCAGATACTAATGCTTTAGCTCTGCACATAAAAGAACATGAAGATCATGCGTTTTGTTTTAGAGTGTTAGAAGTAATAGTACAGAACCTAAGAGGAGGTGATGCTAATAATAGTCTTGCATCAGCTGAACTAAAGTGGATTCTAAGGTTTAATGCACATAACTACCCTGGCCTAAACACTTCGGTGTCTATAAAGCCTATTCTAAATGGTAGGAAACGTTAATAAGAGGACTCTGAATGTTCTAAAAAAATTGTTTATTTCAGCTTCTTAGCCATAGTTTTGACATATCATGTCTTAATGCAATTCATTCCACAGTTATTTTATTGTGCATTAATATTTTTATGTTCCTTAAATCTTCTTATTCTGATATACATTTAAATATTTACATAGTAATCAAATATTTACAGACATTAAAAAATTATTTTTTATATAACTATACATATATATTTATTAAGTATTAGTTTTTGATAATCTAGTAGACTTTTTTAGTTGATATTTAACTTGTAAGCAAATTATTAAATTATTAAATAGTTAAATAAATAAATAATCAATTAAATAAATTAATAATTAATATATAAAGAGATGTATCCCTAATTGATTGGTTGACTAGTTATTTGTTTCATTCATCCATCTATTTGATTAATGGGTTACTTAGTTTTAAAACTATATCCTTTATATATTTTTTAGTCAATATTAAAATGTTAATCTGTATATATAGTACATTTCATATATATATATATATATATATATATATATATATATATATATACTTTTAGATAGACGCATCTATGCATAGTTTATATAATAGTTGCTTATACGGTTATTATATACATTTTATACACATTTAAATATATCTAGAGCATCTATTTATTACTTAGCAAGTAAAGAAATGTTGTCAAATTGACAAATACTGATTTTTGATTTTTTTTGATTTTTTTGAACAAAGTCTTTTATGCATGATTCCAGAATGTTATACTTTAAGTTTGCGTTAACTGGAAATGTTTTTAATATATTGTTGTACCTCATTGAAGTTGCTCTATTAGACATAAACATGCTTTTTTAAAACATGCATTTTTAAAACATGCTTTTTTAGAACACACTTACATACTTATTTAATGTTTGAGAAATGTCGTATTCTATTTAGTTTTGAATTCCAGGTTGAAGTTCAAATCATGTTTGACACTCTCTTAATTTTACTAAATATATGTAAGGTGTTGTTTTTTATACCCTATGGCTTAATATATTTAGCCAAAAGTTTTCATCTATTTTTCATACCCCATGGCTTAATGTACTTAGCCTAAAGTTTTCATCTATTTGTTTGTTTACTCATTTCTATATATTATAGAAATGTTCTATGTTTTTAAGCATTATTTCTTTAAATGATAATTGAATCAATTAATTAGTCAATTAAGTTAATGTCTTGGCTAACTGTTTTGTTATTTAAAGCCAGTCAGTGGGTGTAATTATTATCTGAAGAAGCGTGGTTGTACCCACGCGAAAGCGCTTATCCCACTCGTTAAATAAAAGGTTTATTTTATTTTATCTTTTATAAGTTCTACTGGATTATTTATTTATTTGGTTGGTGAAATTGCTACTTGTTGTTTCGTGGAGAGATCAGTTTCTGTTTCTACATATTTTTTTTTGTAGTGTGCTGATCTCTCGAAGTAAGGCCAGTCACTAGGCTTTCAAAAGCTGACGTTCCTAATAGTGAAATGCATCACAAGCACCAAACAAATGTGATCTAACTCAGCTCTGTGGTGTTCAGGGATAAAGCCCTGACTAAACCCCAGAGAACTTGAGTTTGAGTAGCAGCTCAGGTACTGAAAGAGTCAAATGGGCGAGGGTGACTGTGAGCGGCTAAGGCCAACTCACCTTTCTTGGTTCTGGTCAGCCAACTGACACCATAAAAGGCAGAGGGTTGCATGCAATGAACAGGGCCATAGACCAGGAATGTGAGCTCAATCCAGTGAGGACAGCCCTGTACAGTGTGTATATGTCTGTAAGCATCTGCACAATGAGAAGGGCATGGTGTTGAGGAAAAAAACAGATATCTACCAACATGACAACTCTGTGACCAGCTATCTTGCCTCTGACAAATGAGTGGTTCAAAACCAGTTCTCACAGAGTGAACAAACAGAACAGGAACTGATGGTCAGCAAGAAGCAATAAATAAAAAAGCCACCTTTTTCCTTCCCTCTGGACAGTACTTCTGTTTAAAAAAGACTATTGCCAGACCCAAACACTTTCTAGGCTGCTACATATAGCAAATTATACTGAAGTATCCCATCCCATCCCTCCTGTTTGCATTGGGTACCTAAAGGCTCAGTAAGCATACTGCGCTAGAATTTTATCACAAGTCCACCTGACCCACTTGCACAAATCTTTTACAAATTTTATAGTCTCTTCATTTCATCTTTTCCACTATTCTAACACTGTACAATCTTTTACAAAGAACTCTCTCATCTTGGTCAATGACCTTTAACCCCAACTGCTAAATGATGGCTTCAGCAAGTTCAGCATAACCAGCCATTCATTTCCCATTTTAACTTGTCAGTCATATCTGAATTCTGCTGGTGTAGTCAGATACTGCAGTATCACTTTTCACAAGGAATGATCCACAAAGGCAATGTATTTTAAATTAAATGTGCCTAGCTCAACTTTTGCAATGGTGGGAGAGAGACATTCTGATAAAATTATGTTTGGGGCTCTTTATCATAGCGGAGGACTGCAGCGCATATCCACAGCAGGCATGTTACCTAACTGTAGGTTTCATATGGCTGCGGTGAGACAGTTAGCTGCAGAGGTACAGCTTGTGGCTCTTCCTTTACTAGAGTCAATCTGTATATCTGGTATACGAAGGTGCACTAGGAGATGAAGGTTAAGCCCTGATTATGTTGGGGGGGGGTCTCTGAAGTAAAAAATCAAGTGAAAAAGTGAAATTCAAGATGGGGAATGACAGTCTAAACACCAAAGGAATATTCTCACCACAGGTTAAAGGTGGTGGCACACCTTATACAGGTTCTAAGACTTCCACAGAAATAAGTGGACCAAAATGGGACAGAGTCCCTGCTGTTTAAGGAAAAAATCCTAATTGAGAATGAAAAAGAAGGTTTTGCAATCCTCATCAACCCCCTTTCTCCCATTTTGACATGGGTCAATGTGTCACATCTTCATTAGTCAATGTGACCATGTCCATTAGACCCAATACATACACAGTGGTGTGGTTAGCTCTGACCAGTTTTCCAAGGAAAATGTCAGGTAAAACTACAGGCCATCTATACGTCGAAGAAAAAAACTCTCTCAAATGTTCAATAATTTCTTCAAGTTAAAAACAGACAGAATATCTTAGGGACACGTGACATAGGAAAAATCTGCAACTGAAGTTGTAACTGCAAGTGGTAGACAAGAATGAGTAACTAATGTAGTATGAATGCCATGACAGCATTAGTTATGCACACGTCTATCCTTGAGCATGTGAATTTCTGGAAAGAGATGCGAAGTGCTAAATGGCACAGAGGATAAACCCAGCCATAAAAATCATCACTTAGGGTTCCAAATGTCTGATCAATACCTTTTATATGGACCCTCCATCAAGACCATGTCTTAGAAGTCTTGAGTTTCCAAACTATATTATTTGTACTAGTCGTAAGGACTTTTGGGGAGAGCTCCAAATAGGCTAGGGCTCTTAATCCCCAAATAAAGCAAAAACAAAAGGCAAGGAACAGGCACATTATATGGTCTTTTTTTTCTCTCATCTCCTTCAGAAACCTCAAAAGGACCTCAGCGCAAGCAAAGCCCAACTCAAGGCTCATTCTCCAAGCAAAAGCCTCCCCCAAAAACAAAAACATTCTATGTATGAAATGACATGGCCTGAATCCTCCCAGAAAAGCAGCAAGAAAATGTGGTCTTTGGGACCCATGCTGAAGACCAGTGGAATCATCTCTAATATAGCTGGTCAAGGATTTACACAACTTGGGTGAGGGCCAACAGAGAGCATCTGTCCTCTGTGAAGAACAGTGACCACTGTTTGTGCATCCCTGCACTATAGAAATTACATTGCTGCTTAGCTCTTCCACAGAGGTGACACTGGGCTCCACCTTCTACAGTACTTATTCAGAAGATTTTTTCGGGGGAAGTAAAATAAGCACAAAAAGTCCATGCAAAACTTCATCAGCTTATAAGATTTTCTAAAGCAGTGGGCAAACTGGGGAGCCGCAATGAGATGAAGTCTTCCCAGTCTCGGAGATGATTAACTTGAAGATATCTGACTTCTCTTAAGATCACAGGACGAACCTCACCCCCTCCCCATTTGCAGTTTGGATGAGCAGACACTGTGCAGAAATGAAAGTGCACCGTCAAGTGCCAGATCTGTGTTCAAGTTTACACCAGTCAGAATTGCCAGAGGGATTCTGGCCCATGAAGAGCCCACTGGTACTTGTCAAGACTACATCTGCCAAGCATGCATACCTGTATCCTCAAGGACAGGTTCCAACAGACAAACACCTGTTTTGAAGTCTATAGCCTGTACCGTGATGCTTAGTGCTGGAAAACAATGCAAACCCTCCACGTTCACAGTAACTGCATCCACTTGCAGTCAAGTGGGGCACTTGGGGAGAAGAAGCCCTGTCTTGAATAGTACTACAAAACCAGGTCCAGGAGAATCTTGAAAACATGACCTGGCAGCATGCTGGATGAATGTGTTGAACTATGATTACATGACAGAATACATTTTCATCATTCCACAAGAGGTAGATTTAACAGACATAGGAAAGTTCCAAAGTGGAGATAGAATAGTTGTTTAAAATCTTACCATAACCATAAAAGCCCTCCTCCTTTTATGTTGCAGTATTCTTTACATGAGGGATCCTCCAACAAGGTCGACCCAATGTCTGGCCAGTATAAAAGAGCTTTTAAATACTGCTAGTATGTGAAATGCCGCACAAATGGCTTCGGAGTACGTTGGACATAAAAGTAATGTCCACATGTACAATCATCAGAACTGAATGTCCCAGGAAGAACGCCAGCCTAAGGTAAGAAGAAGGTTATCAGACATCTAGAACAAAAGCAAGCACCAGGGGGAGGGAGCTAAGTACTGAATACGGCAATGTAGAAAAGGACATCTACGGTTATGGTAAGATTTACACAACTATTCTATGTCCTTCTATTCTAATGTTGCAGTATTCTTTACATTAGGGAGAGTACCAAAGCTTAGCAGGAAAAGTACAGTTGTGTACACTTACCATAAATGTTGTGTACACTTACCATAAATGTAGATGTTCTGAGTGTATTCACTGTTGCAGTCATCACATTTGGGTTATCTGCTTGCAGTAGCCCTCAGTCGCCTGATTATCAAAGTCTTGGGTCCTACGTCGGTTGCTGTCTCATCTTCTGTGATGTCAGGTAGTCAGGGGTATAAAGCATGCAGCCAAAGCCATTACATCAGTTTTTCTTGCCCCAGATGTCAGGTGCCCCCGTAATGGGAAGCAATTAAATGTATATATACAAGGTTATACCTCCAACAAAAAAGCAAATACACCAAAAAGCATTTAAGCATAGTAAAGGAGAATAGAGGTACAGCCAAAAGAAGTCAGGGGGCTGGAGGGAGGGTAACCAGGACTACAACAGTGAATACACCAACATCTACATTTATGGCAAGTGTGCACAATTGTACTATGTTCTTCATGTTTCACTGTTGCAGTCATCACATTTGGGTAGATTCCCAAAGCTAAGGATTGGAGGAGGAATTTAGATAGCATTAGAACCAGCAATAAGGCCCTGCAAGACTGCAGTGGCAAAGCCAGCTCTGGATTTAGAGAAAATTGGCAAATGGTAATGCTTGCTGGAAGTATGTAAAAAACTCCAGGTAGCAGCTTCTAGGATGTCCCTGGTAGGGACACCTCTAAGAAAGACTGTAGAGCTAGATGCAGCCCTGGTTGAATGTGGTCTAATCCCCTGTGGGATAGGTTTTCCATAGGGCTTATAGCAGGAATGAATGCAATAGCCTATCCATTTAGAAATGGTTGGCTTTGAAATAGCCTTTCCCTCTGCCCCTGCAGCAAATGCCACCGGCAGCTGTTCAGATTTCCTTTGAGGTTTAGTCCTATCCAAGTAAAATCTAAGTTGTCTGTGCAAATCTAAGGAGTGCAGTATCCGTTCCCCTTTGTTCTGTGGATTAGAAAAGAAGGTTGGCAAATGAATGGACTAATGAAGAGCCACACTGGATACTACCTTGGGCATGAAGGAGGGATTGGTCCTGAGGGACATCCTGTCCGCATGAAAGATGATGAAAGGCTCCACTGCCATAAGGGCCTGTAATTCAGATACCCTTCTTGCTGAAGTGATTGCTAAAAGGAAAGCTGTTTTCCAAGAAAGGAATTTTAAATCTGCACTTGCAGCTGGCTCAAAAGGAGGAAGAGTGAGTTTCTCCAATACAAAGTTAAGGTCCCAGGCTGGAGTTGTGGCTCTCCTGGGTGGTCTTAAGTTTTTGGCCCCTCTGAGGAACTGCTTGAGCAGTGGAAGAGAGAAGAGGGGTGGTTCTGTGTTGTAATGAGCTGAAATGGCTGAGGCATGAATTTTGAAGGAGGAAAAAAAAGACCCTTGTGAAGCATCTCAGTTAAATAATGAGGAATATGAGGTAAATTGGGCTCTGCAGTGCCCATCCCTTGAGTTTGGTTCCAGGCACAGAATATTTTCCATTTTTCAGCATAACATTTTCTAGTACTAGGCCTCCTTGCCTCCAAAATGACATCCAACACTTGTTTACTGAGGGATGGTAACGGAGAGATTAGGTAATTAGCCAGGCTGCCAGGTTCAGGGTTTGAAGCTGAGGGTGCAGAATCTGGTTCTCCTGCTGTGACAGCAGGGTAGGAGTCTGAGGCAGGTGTCATGCAGCCAGCAGTGACGCACTGCGCAAGAGGAGGTACCAGTGTTGGCGTGGCCAGTCTGGTGCAATCAGTATTGTCCTTGGTTTGTCCTGTTTGATCTTTAGTAGTACTTTGGAGAGGAGAGGCAGAGGAGGAAAGGCATAAACTGATAGATGTTTCCAACTGAAAGACAGAGCATCCACTTTCCAAGCTTGTTTATGGGGAGTCCTTGTGCAGAATTTGTCCAATTGGTAGTTCTGGGGGAGGCAAACAGGCCTATATCGAGGCTCCCCCATTTGTTCATCAACATGTTGAAAATCTTTGGTTCCAGTTTTCATTCATGTGGGTCCACGTGATTTCTGATTAGTTTGTCTGCCAGTGTATTTAGTTTTCGTGGGAGGAATTGAGCATGTAGATGCACTTGGTAGATCAAGGCTGTGTTCCACAGAGCCATGGCTAGTCTGCAGAGGGGGTATATGAATGGGTACCCCCCCGCTTGCTTATGTACTACATAGTGGTGTTACCTGTCTTTGCCATTAATTGTCCTGGGAGAATGTGGTCCTTGAAGGCTGTCAGAGCACTCTGTACAGCTAACATTTCTTTTTGATTGATATGCAGGTGCATTTGACTTGGGTTCCATTTGCCATGAATGCACTTCCCTCCCAGGTGAGCCCCCCCCCCCCATGCATAGTCTGATGCATCTGTTTGGGTTTGGGTGGCAGGGGGAAGAGTGAATGGTATTCCCTTGATTTGGTGGCAGGCCTCTGCCCAACAAAGGTACTCTAACTGTAGGCAAGGTATGATCGGAATCATTGCTTCTAGATCTTGAGAATGTTGACACCATAGGCTTTTTAGATACCATTGTAGTTTCCTCATATGCAGTCTTGCATATGGAATTAGAATGCAGGAGGCCATAACCCAAAAGGCTTGCAGCATTTGCCTTGCAGATAGCAGGGTTTTTGTGGCAATTAGTTTGAACTAAGTTGTCAAATGAATTTGTTTCTCTGGTGTGAGGAAAGCCATCTGGGAAGTTGTATTCAAGCTTGCTCCCAGGAATATAATTTGCTGACAGGGTACCAGGTATGATTTCTTTTCGTTTATGGTGTACTCCAGACAAGTTAGCACACTCTGTACAAAAGCCAGATGATTCAAAAGTATGTCCTGGCTTTCTGCCTGAATTAGACAATCGCCCAGGTATGGGAATATTTGAATATTTCTTTGCCTGCAAAATGCAATGACTGGAGCTAGGCTCTTTGTGAATACCCTGGGAGCAGTAGATAAGCCAAAGTGCAGTGCAGAGAACTGATAGTGCATGTAGCCTGCTTTGAAGCGTAGGTATCATCTGCAAGACTCCCTGACTGGGATGTGCAGGTAGGCTTCCTTTAACTCCAGTGTTGCCAACCAGGCATCCTTGCCTAGTATAGGAAGCAACTGGTTAAGAGTTAGCATCTTGAATTTTGGAATCACCAAAAAGGAGTTTAGGATAGAAAGGTCCAGGCTAGGACGGCATGAGTTGTCTTTTCTGGGTACCAGGAAAAGTCTTGAGTAGAAACCTTGTCTCTGTTCCTCTTCTGGTACAGTTTGAATAGCCTTTAAGCTTAAGAGAGCGAGTACTTGCTTTTGAGCCTCTGCCCACTGATTTGGGGGTAGTTCTAGCCAACCATTTGGGGTTGGTAACGTGTGGAAGTGACATCTGTATCCTTGGGAAAATATATTTAAAACCCATTTGTCCTGGGTAATGAGTTCCCAGTTTTCTGGTTGCATAGCAATCTTTCCCCCTAAAGGACCAGTCAGTTGAGAAGTGCTTGAAAGTTTTAAAATTAAGTCACTGAGACAGCTTACCATGGGGGGAGTCTTACTACTTCACAGATTTGGAAGTAGGAGTCCCCCCCACTGCTTAGTCCTGTGCGCACCCTGGGAGTGAAGCCTGGGTGTTCTGCTGGTTCTGGGTCTGGACTGAAGGCCTGGAAGAGGCAGGAAAGGACCAATTCTTAGAGGGCCAATGCCTACTAAATCTTGGAGGCTGTACTTGTAGGAAATCTAACAGTTTTTATACATTTAGCTTTTTCCTCCATCTTTTTAAGAACTTCTGCTTTGTTGCCAAACAGGCGGTCCTGATTTAAGGGAGCATCCAGCAATTTAGTTTTAACATGATCTGGCAAAGATTGCTCCTTAAGCCAAGCATGGCTTCTAAGTACAGACCCAGTGAAAGCAGCCCTGCAAGATGCCTCTAGTGAATCAAAACTACATTGCAAAGTACGTTTTCCAACCTGTTCAGCAGAATGCATTAAATCCTGTAAATCCTTATTTTCAGCAGTCAGGAATCAACATAATTTTCTGTTTAAGCAATCCAATAATATGCTGCTGATACTTTAACATATGAAACTGGCAGTTTAAGGCCCTAATGGCCAAGGTTGCAGAGGTGTATACCTGCTTACCCCATCTATCCAGGGCCCTGGAATCTCCATCAGAGTGGGTAGGACTTTTGGCAGTAGTAGCCTTAATGCCCTTGGGTCCCTGTGAAATGGTCTCAGGACTCGCAGTAGGATTTTTAAAAAGGAACTTGAGAGAGTCAGGAACCCTGTAATATCTATCAGGTTTTCCGGGAGCAGGAGGTAGAGAGTCAGGGGCTAATCTAGATTCCGAAAAGGCATCATCAACAATGTCTAGTACAGGAGGGATAGCTAAAGGCTTGTGTTGGGGCAGGAGTAAGAAATCCCTAAGCCTCTTTTTAGACTGGCTTCCCCAGCGAAAGTGCTCCCTAAAAGTATGCAAGGTTTCACCAAAAGAAAAATTCTCTGGGGTGGAAGGAGAGGGAATAGAGTCCTCTGCATCAGAATTCTCATAGGTAGATAAGGGTAATTCCTGGTCATTAGAGGAAACAAATTTCAGAATTCTGGTCAGAAGTATCATAAGCAAATTCAGTCCTAGGTCTCTCAGAGGGGGAAGGTTGGCTTCCCCTGATTAAAGTAATAAGGTCTTCAGGCATTCTTATCATTTGTTTTTTAGGCATAGAGGCCTGACCATGCTGTCTGGGCATCAGTTTTCTAGGCATGGTTCGAGTTTTAGGCCTTGAAGAAGATGGCGTCTGTTTAATATGCAAGTCAGTAGGCCTGAATACACCCTCAGAAGCTGGTGCCTGCACAGCGGCTCCTGATCCATCCAAGGCAGAGACATCCGCAGGTTCCACAGCTGAAGCATCTCGCGGCATAGCGGACTCCGAATGGGTCTCAGTAGAGGCCTGTGAATCTGAAGTAGCGAGTATCAGGGGCTGTGAAAGCATCTCACTGAATACCGGCGAACTGACGACTAGCTTAAGAGAAGCATCGTCGGCAGCTTTGGACCTAGGGCAGCCTGTCTCCTTAGTCATCTTTGCATTTTTTCAGAATGTCGGTAGTCGGGTGGCTTACCGAAGACATATCTGGATAATTGAACTGAGTACCAAAATATTTAGAAGCGTAAATATTCAGACAACGAATAGTTCGTGGTTTAAATAAAGCACAAAACAGACAGCAATGCACGTCTTGGTCAGGGCCTAAGCAAGGAATACAGTACGAATGAAAATCTTTATGAGGTTATTTGCTTTCCACAAGAAATACAATTACTGACTTTTACTGACATCAGTTTAGAGCAAAAAAAAGTTTCCCAGTGGGGTACTTAGCTTTAGTTGAAGACTTAGGTTCTGAAACTTGAAAACGAAAATTTCAGGAGTTGGCCGACTGACACTTGCAAACTGCTTCTGCTTCGGGCACCGCAAGGCAAAAAAGACTGATGTTTATGGCATAGGCTGCATGCTTTATACCCCTGATTACCTGATGTCACGGAAGATGAGACAGCAACCAACAAAGGACCCAAGACTTTGATAATCAGGCCAACTGAGGGCTACTGCAAGCAGATAACCCAAATGTGATGACTGCAACAGTGAAACACAAAGAACATCATGGGAAGAGGAAGGACCAGATGAACTCTCTAGAAAGCCATAAAGAATGGCTTTAGTACAACCACATGTTCAAGTAGCTGCTTCTAAAATGGAATTGGTATTCAAACCTTAAAGAAAGCAATTGAAAAAGCCACAGCCCTAGTAGAATGAGCATTAATATGAAAAGGGAGGCTCTTCCCATGAAAAATATAAAGTACAGTTTTGTACCTACCATAAATGTAGATGTTCGAAGATCCACATTGCTGCAGTCCTTACGCTTGGGTAGTCCGCTGTCCTCGGTCGGCCCGAATATCAAAGCATTAGGCTGACGTCGGTCATGGCGCTTAAGACTGACATCAGGACGTCAGGGTACAAATGCGCATGACCGACGTCATATCCTCAGTCTTTTCTTGCCCCAGATGTCAGAAGACCCTAAACAGAAAGGTCAAAACCAAAAGACAGCAAAAAACAACCAACCACCCTTGCATTAATCATATGAACAATATATATACAATATGCACAATATTTACAACCCAAACCACACAACCGCCTCTAACAGAGGGGAAGGAGGGAGGGTAAATTGGACTGCAGCAATGTGGATCTTCGAACATCTACATTTATGGTAGGTACAAAACTGTACTATGTTCTTCATCTCACATTGCTGCAGTCCTTACACTTGGGTAGAATCCCAAAGCAGAGGTAAGGGAGGATGGCAAAACTATAAAGTAGTAGGAGCTGCCAAAATGCCCTGTAAAATAGCAGTGGCAAACCCAGCCCTAGATTTAGAGTAAAGTGGAAGGTGGTAATGCTTAGAGAAAGTATGCACTGAACTCCAAGTAGCTGCCTCCAAAATATCTTTAGTTGCCACCCCCCTTAAAAAAGCTGTAGATGTGGCAGTAGCTCTAGTGGAATGAGGCCTAATCCCAGCTGGAACTTCCTTACCATGATGGGAATAACAGAAAGCAATACAAAACCCAATCCACTTAGAAATAGTTTGTTTTGACACAGGCTTGCCCTGAGAACCCAAAGCAAAAGAAACAAACAACTGCTGAGACTGCCTGAACCCTTTAGTTCTGCTCAAATAATATTGCAACTGCCTGTGTACATCCAAGGTGTGCAAAATCTTTTCCCCTTTATTTTGGGGGTTTGCATAAAAAGTAGGCAAATGAATAGTTTGGTTTAAAGCCACACTAGAAACCACCTTAGGCATAAAGGAAGGATTAGTGCGTAAAGATACCCTATCCTTATGGAAAATTAAGAAAGGCTCAACTGCCATAAGGGCCTGTAATTCAGAAACCCTTCTCGCAGAGGTAATGGCCAACAAAAAAGCAGTCTTCCATGATAAATATTTCAACTCAGCAGTAGCTGCAGGCTCAAAAGGTTGTAGAGTGAGTTTCTCCAACACAAAATTGAGATCCCAAGCAGGATTAGGAGCTCTACGTGGGGGTCTTATATTCTTTGCCCCTCTAAGGAATTGCTTAAACAAAGGATGAGAAAACAAAGGTGGATCACAGTCATAGTGAGCAGAAATTGCTGCAGCATGAATCTTAATAGAAGAGGACAACCCTTTGTCCAGTAACTCAGCAAGATATTGAAGAGCCACACTTAAATTAGGCTTAGCAACATCAAATTCCTTTGCTGCACTCCAAAATAAAAATCTCTTCCATTTATCTGCATATACTTTCCTTGTACTAGGCCTTCTGGCCTCCAAAATAACATTCAAAACTTGCTGCGGAAGCTGAGACCCTCCAGGGTTTAAAACAGAATATGCCAGGCTGTTAGGTGAAGAGAGTGAAGTTTGACATTGAGTAAATGACTGTTCTCTTGAGACAGCAGGTGTGGAATCGAAGGCAAAGGCCATGGAGGCTCCCGAACCAGACTTCTCAGTAATGGGTACCAGTGCTGTCGAGGCCAATCTGGAGCTATTAGAATCATGTTTGGCTTGTCCTGTCTGACCTTTAGGAGTACTTTTGGGAGGAGAGGCAGAGGTGGAAAGGCATACACATGAAGATTGCTCCAATTGAAAGAAAGAGCATCCACTTTCCAAGCTGTGGGATGAAACCTTTTTGTGCAAAACTTTGGCAGCTGGTGGTTTAGTGGAGAAGCGAACAGATCTATGTCTGGAGTTCCCCATGACACTGTCAATTTCTGAAATACATGAGGATCCAATTTCCACTCGTGGGGATCCATAATTCGTCTGCTCAACACGTCTGCTAAGGAGTTCTGTGCTCCGGCAGAAACCTTGCCTGAAGATTGAGTTGTAAACTGAGAGCAGTCTCCCACAAAATCATTGCTTGCCTGCATAGAGGATAAGAATGTGTTCCCCTTGCTTGTTGATGTACCACATGACAGTTGTGTTGTCTGTTAGAACCAACACCTGCCCTGGAAGAAGTAAATCCTTGAAAGCTATTAATGCAAATTGGACTGCTAACATCTCCTTCAAGTTGATATGTAGATGTTGTAGTCTGGCAGGCCACGTGTCTTGTATCCACTTTCCATTTAGATGAGCTCCCCAAGCTTTGTCTGAGGCATCTGTCGTTAGAATCTGACTCGCCTCTGGCCGGGTCACAGAGAGTCCCTTGTTTAGGTGACATTCCTGAGCCCACCACAAAAATTCCTTTTGAGTGCAAGGTATTATCTGAATGACAGTGTCCATATCTTGGCAGTGCTGAGTCCATACATTTTTGAGATACCATTGTAGCTTCCTCATATGTAGTTTGGCATTGGGAAGCACCAGAATACAAGATGCCATGAACCCCAAGGCTTGAAGGACTGTCCTTGCAGTCAGCCTGGACAGATGAGACAATTGATGGAAGTAAAGTGAAAGATTCTTTTGTTTGTCTGGGGTCAAAAAGGCCATCTGGGATGCTGTATTCAGTCTCACACCCAGAAAGCACATGTCCTGAGAGGGTACTAGACTGGACTTTATTTCGTTCACAGAATACCCCAGGCATCTTAGCACTGCTATCACATATTGTAAATGATGAAGAAGCTCGTCCCTTCCTTTGGCCAGAATCAGGCAATCGTCCAAATAAGGATAAATCTGTATTCCTTTTAGCCTGAAGAAAGCTATCACTGGAGCCAGAACCTTTGTGAACACTCTGGGCGCAGTAGATAAGCCAAAGGGCAATGCAGAGAACTGATAATGAGAAGTCCCAGCTCGAAAACGCAGATACTTCCTGCAACTTAGCCTGATAGGAACATGAAGGTAAGCTTCCTTGAGATCCAGAGTCACCATCCAGTGATCTTTGCCCAGCAGAGGTAAAAGCTGTTGTAACGTCAACATTTTGAACTTGGGAATGTCCAGATAAGTGTTGAGGATAGACAAATCCAAAATTGGTCTCCACGTGTTCCCCTTCTTTGGTACTAGGAACAGGCGTGAATAAAATCCCAGGCCTACTTCTGGCAGAGGGACCGGCTGTATGGCCCTATTTGCAGCAGCAGAGAAATTTGTTTTGAGCCTCTATTCTTTGCTGAGGAGGAACGTCTGGCATGCCCTTGAAAGGAGGCAATGTATGGAAATAAAACCTGTAACCTTGGTGTATAATATCCAATACCCATTTGTCCTGGGTAATCAAATTCCAATTTTCTTTGAAGAGTGCCAACCTTCCTCCCAAAGGTGCTGCCAGACAAGAAGGCTCTGGCAGCTGAAAAGGTAGGTCATTGGGCCTGTTTACGAAAGGACTGGCCCCTGCCCTCACCAAGACTGTGCAGGTGAACTCCCTGTTCTAGGTCTGAAAGAGCCCTGAGCTCTACCCCTACCACGTCTAGATCTTCTCCTAGACTGTGAATCATAAGAAGGGTACGTCCACCCCTTAGCAGGCCAATTCCTACTAAACTTCGGTGGCTGAACTTGCAAAAAATCTTTAACAGTCTGCATAGACTTAGCCTTGTCCTCCATTTTCTTTAAAACTGCCTCCACAGGAGAACCAAACAATACATCAGACTGTAAAGGAGCATCTAAAATCCTTGTTTTAACATGGTCAGATAAATTCTGATCCCTCAGCCAGGCGTGCCTGCGAAGAACTGACCCAGTGGCAGCCACCCTAGACGAGGCCTGTACAGCATCAAATCCACATTGCAAAGAATGCTTACCCACCTGTTCAGAAACATGTACCAAATCTTGCAATTCTTTACACTCAATGCCTTCCGCCAGAGCATCTACCTTAGACTTCAATTGAGAAAGAAGATAGTTTTGATATTTCAACATGTGAAACTGGCAATTCAAAGCCCTCATAGCTAAGGTGGAAGAAGTATAGACTTTCTTTCCCCATCTATCTAAAGCTCTGGCCTCTTTATCTGGAGGAACCGGATTTTTTACCACAGAGGCCTTGACACCCTTAGGTCCCTGACTAACTGTTTCTGGGTCAGCCCTAGGACTCTTATACAGATATTTATGAGCTTCAGGCACCCTGTAATACCTATCCGGCTTAACAGGAGCAGGAGGCAAAGAATCAGGATTAAGTGAAGCCTCCGCAAACACATCTTCCACAACATCCAGAACAGGAGGAATAGCCAAAGGCCTATGCTGGGGTAAAAGCAAAAATTCCCTAAGCCTTTTCCTGGAATCAGAGAAGTCCTGACCTTCCCACTTAAAATGTTCCCTCATAGAATGAAGAGTCTCTGAAAAAGAAAAATCCTCTGGAGGAGAAGCAGAAGGAGTAGAATCATCCACATCAGAATCAGAATAAGGAGAATACTCCTGCAAGTCTTCAGTCAAGACTCTGAAACATCCGAAACCTGCTCAAAACTCCCCAACTCTGGTTCCACCCTAGGCCTCTTATCAGGAGGGGGCAAAGAGCCTCTAATCAAAGTAATTAAATCTTCTGCCATTTTGAGCATGTGCTTCTTGGGCACAGATCCTGAAGAACTAGGAGTGACACCAACAGAAGCTAAACCTGGCCTGCCTCTGGGAGAAGTCTTGGAAACAGAAGGAGAGGGCCTAACCACCCTAGGAAGGGAGGGGAGTACAGTAACCTGAGAAGCCCCTTCAGCCTGACCTGCCTCCTGAGAGGCCACATCCTGCAAAATCAAAGTCTCTCCCTGGGACTCCAGAGAAGCCTCGGTGGAACCACCGGTTCCACACGCCTAAAGAACCGGCGTCCGCGGACGACTCTTCTTGCCTGGGTTTAGCTGCTTTGTCTTTGCGCTTCTTGAAGGCGCCGGAGCATCCGGCGGCATATTGTAATTGCACCGCTTCAAGACCAACCTGGCACAATCTAACCTCCGCTTAATAGTGCGCTTATTAAACCTAGCACAAAAGCGACACCCAACAACGTCGTGCTCAGGCCCCAAACAAGGAATACACAAAGTATGATAATCTCTATGCGGTATCTGCTTCCCACAAGAAATACAGTTATTCACTTTTTCTGACATCCGGTAAACCACTGAGGCAAGAAAAAACTAAAATATTCCCCAACGGGGTACTTAGCCAACTTTGACTCGGTCTGAAACTCCGAATTCGAAAAATTTCAGAACGCCGAACGGCACTTGCAACGCTGTTTCTGCATCGGACCATGCGGCAAAAAAGACGGAGGATATGACGTCGGTCATGCGCATTTGTGTCCTGATGTCAGTCTTAAGCGCCATGACCGACGTCAGCCTAATGCTTTGATATTCGGGCCGACCGAGGACAGCGGACTACCCAAGTGTAAGGACTGCAGCAATGTGAGATGAAGAACATCAAAAAAACAGTCTTTGAAATCTAAGAGAAGATAGTCTGCTTGGAAACTCTGGCATGAAAAGAAACAAAAAGTTGATCAGATTTCTTTTCAGCTTTAGTTTTAACCAAATAAAATCAGAGTTGTCTATGCAAATCCAAAGTGTGCAAAATCCTCTCACTAGAGGCTCATGGAGAAGGAAAACAGATGAGTAAATGAATAGACTGGTTAAGAGACAACTCATTCACAACCTTGGGCATAAAGGAAGGGTCAGTACACAAAGTGATCTTTGTCCGTATGGAAAATCAGAAAAGGTGGGGAAGCCATTAAAGGTTGAAGCTCAGATACCCTTCTGACAGAAGTCAAAGCTACTAACAGAACAGTTTTCTAAGTACAGTGTTGCAAGAAAGCTGCAGGCACATATGGAACGACAGTCAGCTTCTCCAAAACAAAGTTCAAATCCCAAGGAGAAGGAACAGGTTTCCTGGAAGGTCTAATGTGAAAGGTGCCTTTGTGAAAAGTTTAACCTCTAACCTAAAAGCTAAAGGGGGAGACAAAGGCAGATAGGTAGAAATGGCTGACAAATGAACCTTCACAGATGAGTAAGGCAAACCATCACTGAGCAAATGACACAAGAAAGAAACCACCAATGGATGACTGTGGATCCAGGTTGTGTGAACACCACCAAATATAAAACTCCATCCATTTAGGTAAGTAAAATTTCCTAGTATTGGGTTTTATGGCCTCCTGCAGTACCCTAAGCACGTCTTCAGAAAAGAAGTGTCAGAAAGGTATCAGAAGCCTAACACCCACAGAGTCAGATGCAGAGTTGACAGATGTGGATAAATAAGAGATACTTTGTCTTGTGTGAGAAGGTCCACCCAGTGAGGTAACTTGTGATGATTGCCCTTGGCTAAATGCAGAAGAGGGAACCAATGCTGTCTTGGCCAAAAGGGAGTCAACAGCAAGATTTTGGTTTGTCCTACTGAACCTTGAACATGACTTTTTGAATGAGAGGAAAGGGGGGATGCATAAAGAAACACCCCCTCCAAGAAATTTATAGGGAATCCACCTTCCAAACCAGAGGACCTGGGACTCTGGTACAAAAAAGAGGAAGTTGTCTGTTCAGAGAGGAGCAAATGGATCTACTTGAGGAGTACCCCACCAGTAGACAATATCCAGAAACATATCCATGTGAAATCATCCATTTGTGGGACTGAGTCATGGACCTGATCAGATTGGTCTGCCACAGAACTTTGAATGGAGGAGATATAATCTGCCTGATGAGCCACCTGGTACTGAAATGTCAGTTCCCAAGCCATGACAACTAACTTGCAAAGAAGGTACAAATTCACCCCCCCCCCCAATTTTGTTTACATACTAGAGAACTGTGGTGTTGTCTGTCAACAGTTTTAGAGGTCCTGGACAGAATAGAGGATGGAAGGCTTGAAGAGCTAATATGAGAGCTCTCATCTCTCTGATGTTGATATGGTCCTCCTTTTGAGAAGGAGAACAAAGGCCCTCTACTTTCATGGAAGCAAAGGCTGCCCCCATCCTAGGTCACAGGCATCTGAAAACAACTCAAGTGGGTAGAGGAGTATGCAAAGAAAGGCCTAGGTTCAGAGTAATCTGCTGAATCCACCAAAGGAGTCACTTTCTGAGAGAAGGGGGACCACAAATTCCAGTGGATGTGCATGTTGCATACAAACAGATTTCAGGTACCCCCTGAAACTTCCTACTGCAGTTTTGGTCAGAGGTAGCATGGGGATGGTGGAAGCCATGAACCCCAGGAGCCTGAGAAACTCCCTGGCTGTAAGAGAAGGAAGAGGGAGAAGACTCTGGAAATAGGAAATGAGAGAATGAACTTTTGGAGGAGGCAGAGATGCCAGCATTTTATTTGTCTGCAACCTGCACCCCAAGATGATGAAGTCTTGTGAGGGGGAAAGAAGACTTTCTGAAATTTATTGCGAACCTCAACCTTTGCAGAAGAGAAATTGGGAACTGTAAATTTTGTTCCAGGGTCACTGGACAAGGGGCTAGAAAATGATCGCTGGGTAAGGGTAAACCTGGATGCCTTGAAGTCTGCAGTACGCAATGACAGGAGCAAGGCACTTTATGAATACCCTTGGGGCAGAGGAAAGATCAAATGGCAAAGCTGAGAACTGAAAGTGCAATGAAGGAAGAGAGAAACAAATATTTCCTGAAAAGGGAATGGATGGCAATGTGAAGATAAGCATCCTTGATGTCCAGAGAGGCCATGTAAACCTGAGGAAGAATAAGAAGAAACAATGTTTGCAAAGGACAGCATGCAGAAAGCAAGAACGGTCAGAAATGTACTCATGTGAGAAAAATTCACAATGGGTCTTCATGGGCCGTCTTTTCTGGTTATAAGAAACATCCTGGAATAAAACCCTCTTCTCCTGAGGGGCACAAAGTTTTCGAATAGTTCCCTGATGTAGCAACTCCTGAAGCATCTGTGGAAATAGATGCAGTTGATCTTGATGTGGTTGTGGAATGCCCATACACAGAAGAAAAGTCTTCCAAACCATGAAGTATCCCGAGTCTTCATTAATAGTCTCCCAACTGGAAGAGACAGGGAAAGACATAGAGAAACTAATGACTGAGATGAGTGCGGTAGTCGCAGACTACCTGTCTTGTCTGGAAAGGGCTGCTTCTGGGTAGGAACTGGCTGAGAGGGCTTAGACTGAGGAGCTCTCCTACCTCCATTTTTAAATTTTAGAAGTGGGCATATGAGTTTGTTTGCGAACAAAGGAAGCCTTTTTGAGGGCCAATTTCTCTGAAGTTTGGGAAAAGGAAAAACAAAGACATGTTAAGACTTGCAGTTCCTTGCCTTTCTCCTGCAAAGATTTAAACAAATCTGCAGCTGCAGCCCCAAAGTACTGTTGTCTAAAGAAGCAACCATTAACTTTGCTTTGATATTATCTGGAAGTGGGTGAAGCCTCAGCCAAGAATACCTCCTAAGAACATATCCAGATACCACTGCCCTGGAAGGTGCTTCTGGTGTATCACAGCTGCATTTAATGGAATGGTGGGCTACCTGAAGTTCCTAAGAGAGACATCGGCTGGGTTTTAACATCAGAATCTAGGAGGTGTGAAACTGCTTGAGAAAGAAGAGCCAAAGCATATCTGGTCATATGGGTTTGGTAGTTTATAGCATGGAAAGCTAAAGCTGGCAGAATTATAATTTTCCCCCCTATTCTTTCCATAGTCTTGCTCTCCTTATCAGAAGGAAGAATCTTGGTGGATGGCAATAGTATGTAAGTTTTGCCAGAAGCAATAGAAATCACTGCAGGATCTGATGCAGGACATCTGTACAGAAATTTACAGACTTCAGACACTATAAAACTGATCAAGCCTTTTAAGGGGCCTTAAAGTCTGGACCTTAGACACTGAAGAAAATGCATCCAAAAAGGCTGGTAAGACTGCAGGTACAGCATAAAAGGAAGGAGAATCCATTTGTAAAAGATCATAATATATTTTCTGCATGTCAGAAACCTGAGAGCAATCTTAGTCATATAATTCCCTCAATTTAGCTAAGGTTTCCCCAAATGTGATCTCTTCCACTGGTGAATCTGTGCCATTAGGCTCTTCCTCAGTAGAAGCATATTCAAGGTGGAGTGGAATTTGAGGGAAGTAGGTCAAAGATTCATCCTCAGAAGAACCCTCATCCTCAGATGATTCCAGTACCCTAACTCTCTTGAGTGAGGAAGAAGTTAAAGGAGAAACAGGATCAGCTGAAGGAGGCTTAAAAGCCGTGGGTCCATTAAGCAAGCCTTGAGAAAAAGTTTCCCAGTCTGATTGTGGAGTCTCAGGTGCAGAAGTCTGCTTGGTTTTCTGCTTCTTTTATAAGCAAACATCAGCCTGATGGAGAGTGGAGGGATCCAACGTAGGCCTGCACTCAGCAATATTAGTTGGAATATCCCCCCTGAATAGTATCTGAGGGATACCCCTAGGGCCTTCTGAAATAACTAGCTTTGGTTCCCCGTGACCGTCTGAGGCAGATGTCTGTATGGCCTCTGAGGACATGCCTAAGGCAGTTTCCTTGACAGTGTCCAATGTGGTACCCACTGAAAAACCCAAGCCAGCCAATGGACAGACCTCTGGGTCTTCAATGACCTAGAGAGAGAACCATCAGAGATAGAAGGTGCAGCTGAAGATTCAGGCCTTTGCTTCTTGGCCTTCCTCAACACAGGCTCGACAGAAATCCCAGACGTACCCCTCCATAACATCCTTGGCTAAATGCTTCAGTTGCTGATTTTCTAAATAAATCTTAAGGGATGAAAGACAGCTAAGTAGGGTCTTGGGGGCAAAGGCCTGGCAAATCGAGGAAGATGTATGGTCCAGCGTAGGCCCCGAGAGAGACAGGTTGTGGCTAACATTGTGTAGAATCAGTCTTCCACTTTGGCACTTGCCTTTCCTGGATGACATGAAACCCTCACAACAGGAAGCAGTAGCAAGAGAAAAAAAGAAAAAAAAACAACAGGGCACTTATCTGAAAACTGGACCATCAGCAAATGACTTGGGCGAACAGATCAGACAATCAAAGTTCAGACTGCAGCAGAGAAGTTCTAAGGACTGTACATCCAGATGTCACTTTTATGGCCATGTATAGGAAGTCTACTCCAGAGCACGGGCAGTACCTGGCTGAGGAACCTGCCCCTTCAGCATGTTCTGTTGATTGTGGTAATGAGGTTGAGGTCTCTGGAGCATGTGGGGCAGAGGGATTGGGATTTCTTTAGATGTAGCATTTTCTAACAGAGCTGGGTTAGACATGGCTTTAAGTCAAGCAGACATCACCTCTAAGTAGACAACACAAGACGGAGAATACCTTGAGTCTTTTGAGTCTGTCCTTGTAGGACATGTGTTTAATGCCTATGATCCTCTTTGTGAGGTACTTCTGTAGCCTCTCCAGCTGTAGGATGTCTGTATCACTTGGGGAGTTAATAATGGTTCCCAGCTTGCAGTCATCTGCAAACTTGGTCAGCAAGAGTCACTTTGTGTTGGCCTGGACTTCTGAAGTAAATGCCTAACAGGAGAGGACCCAGGACCAATCCCTCTGGGACTCCACTGGTGACTGGTCATCAGTCTGACTTGGAGTCTGCTACTTTCACACTGTGTGTTCTATCTGTGAGCCGGTTTGCAACCAACCCAGTGATACAGGGGTTGAAGCCTAGTTTGGTGAGTTTATCAATAATTCCTGAGTGAGGAATGGTATCAAAGGTCTTGGCCAGATCGCGGTACGTTGTATGCACTGCCTTACCTTCATCCACAGCCCTGGTGACTGACTCAAAGTCAACCAGGTTGAGCATAATCTCCCTTTCACAAAGCCAAATTGCATGGGGTCTAGAGTTGGGAGATTTCCTAGATCTTTGTTAATCAGGTCCATGATGATGTGCTCCATAGTTTTACATATCAGACTCGTCAGGCTAATGGTGCGATAATTCCCAGGGTCTGCAGTTGCTCCCCTTTATGGACAGGGATGACCGTAGCAGTGCGCCATTCAGTAGAGACAAAGCCTGAGCTGAGGCTGTGACTGAAGAGGGCACACAGATGTGGTACCAGTTCACTTTGTAGCTCGTGTAGAACACTGCCCGGGATATTATTGCGTCCCATGGAAGCTATATTCTTGGCCTCGGACAATGCAGTTTTAACGTGCTGCAGTAATGCTGGGTGCCTGGCATTCTTCTGGTATTGTGACTGGCCCTTGGGGGTGGGGGTGGTAAAGTTGGCAGTGAATCTGCCAGCCAGTATGCTGGCAATATCTGTTGGTGAAGTATAAGAGTTACCATTGTGCAGTATCTCAGAGCAAATCTGGGTATTGCCGTTGAGGTTCTTGATACAGCTATAGAAGGGCTTTGTGATTGTTTTTAGTCTCTGCAGCAATTCTGCCTTCATACCTGGCTTTAGAGGATTTGATGAGGGATTCTCAACTTTATGTTGAGGCTAATAAGGGAGGTTTTCCAGTCTTGGGACTTGACCTTTTTCTGCAACAGTTTCTTCCTTCTGTTGTAGAGTTTATTAATGGGAAGGGACTACCAGATTGGCTTCCTTTTTTTTTTTTTTGGAGGAGAGCTTCTTTGTTCTGTTGGGTATGGCTAATTCCATGCATTTGTGTACATCTTCGTACAGTGCACTGCTGTATGACTCGGCAGTCATGCAGCTATTTTCCACTGGCATGGGTGCCATGAAGTTACCCGCCTCTGTTTTTAGGAGTGCACAGTTAGCTTTAGAGAAGTTTTTCAAGGTAGTTACCTTTGCGGGGGGGGGGGGGGTGAGATGTGGATTTCCATGGTGATTAGTTTATGGTCAGATCTAACCAGGGAGGGATGGACTATTGGTGTAGAGCAATGGTCGTTCATGTTGGTAATAACTAAGCCTCGGATGTTACTTCCTCTAGTGGGGGGGGGGGGTCAGAATGAGCTGGTCCAAGGCATTGGAACTGATGAATTCCAGAAGCATTGGGCCAAGTGTATTGCTGCTTGAGTAGTTTTCACAGTTGATGGAGGGGTAGTTTAAGTCAACTAGTAAGACAGTGTTGGGTTGGACCTTTATAGATTCCCGGGTGCTTAGGAACATGGACTAAATCTAGAGACATGGTTAGGGACCTATAGCAGGCTATTACCTGGATCGCCGGCTTATCCAATATTAGCTGTACCTGAAGCATCTCAGATGCGTTATGCTGGGCTACTAGTCTGGAGGTGTGCATATCCTTTATGAATTTGGAGACACCACCACCTTTCGAGCTTCTGTCCATGTTTCGGGGCCAAAAGGTGTGGAATGAGTTATAGCCTGGTACTCTGCTTCAAGTGACTGCATCTTGAGATTTAGACCTAGCATTAAGCAGCATGACCCTCAGACTGCATTTATTTATAGCTGCTACGGTGATAATTTGGTCTTTGGAACACTGCATAAAAAAGCACTATGGGGTTGCAAAAGCCTTAGTCAGTACCCAGAAACCCCAGGGGTGACAGATGCAGGCCATTTCTGGCAAAGCATCAAGGTCTGTCAATCATGTCATCCCAAGCAGACAGATACTGGATACCCTTAGAGTGACACCAGAAGCTTAGCCAATTGTTGAAGTCCATCATTTTTTGTGTGCACTATGGTATCATTCTGGGTGACATTAGGATACTGCTCAGGGCTAGTGTCATACCTGCCTGGGCCACATAATCTGAGAGCTCCATCATGTCTCTTTTCATGTAGCCCAGGGATGTACGTCTCAGGTCATTCACACACATATGGACAATGGCAGTCATATCTGAACTTACTGTGCAGTGACCTGAGTGCGTGTGTTGTGTGTCGGATTCTGGCATCTGCTAGACAGCTGACTGTTACCTTCTCCTTATTTAACCTAGTGAGGGGGATATCTGTGTGCCTCACTATTGAGTCTCCTATGATTAGTGTATTGGGCAAGGTGTTTAGCCTTAGGGGCTTAGGTTGAGGGGCACACTGTGGAGGTGAGCTGTGTGTCCTGTGGTTTGTGCTGTGTTGTGGCTGTCGAGTGCATTTCTGTCTCAGAAATCTCTGTTTGGGTAAATTTCTATTGAGAGCCTCCACGAAGGTGGGTGTGTGGTTTGTGTTTTTATGTTAGAGCTGTGATGGTGGATGTTCTGAAGGGCTGTGTGTTCCATGTGGTGTGGTGCAGGTGTTGACCTCCCCTTGACCAGCTAGTCCAGTCTTGGCTGGAGAGTACATAGCTTCTAATTTATAATAGGCACAGGGAACTGCCCTTTAATCATGCCAGCAGGGGTGGTCATAATTACTAAGTACTGGAGCTATTTCCGTGAAGAACTAGTGATAATGGTACTTAGGTGTGCTGTAGTAATTGGTACAAAAACCTGTTGAAGTGCAAAGTGATTAGGCTATCTGAAGTGCAAGAGTGAAAGAACTAGCAAGATCTAAGGTAAAAACTGAAGAGCAGACTTTCTGGCACCAGTAATAGCTTGCCGCAGTGCGGAGCTTAAGTAACTGCAAACCCACCCATACGCGGGCTTTTAAAGATGAAAGGGATGGAAAAACTGCCCAAACAGCCAATAAACTGCAATTTCTGGGCCAGAAACCACTCCTCTTGTGGTAGATAGGCTACCTAGTGCTTACCACTCCCTCCGATAAGCTAGAAGGCTTCCCTCAAACACAAAAAGGTTTGGGGGGGCTCAGAAGCTTAACAGTCCTGGATACAGCAAATCTGTATCTGGACAAAACTAATTATAGGAAAGGCTAGTTACAGAAAAGTCAACTTCAGGGCTTGAACAGAGGGGTGGAGCGTTCTTGACACATGATTCAGAAGGTCTGGAACTGGGTCAGAATCCACGGCTCCTCCTGGAGAGGAGGCCAATGGAAGTGGAACCAAATTTGACAAGGCCAGTATGGGGCAATGAGAATCAGGTTGCTTCCCAATAAGTTAGCTTTCTGAAGAACTATGGGTATCAAAAGGGGGAGAAGGTGTAAAGGAGACCCGAGGGCCAATCGTGTACAAGTACATCCCTTGGTGACTCCCCCGCAAGGGGGATTAGGGCAAAAAAGCTGCTGCATTTGGCATTCACGGTTGAGGCAAAAAGGCCCCATTTGTGGAAAATCATCTCCACTACTTGTTTTAGGGACCACTTTTGAGGCATCAGAATCATCCCGCTGAGTTTGTCTGCTATCATGTTGGATTTCCCTGGGATGTGCACTGCTATCAGAAAGCACTGTGAGGAGGTCGTCCACTACCATACTCTCAGCTCCTCTTGACAAAGGGTGTAGGATCTGGTTCCTCCTTGTTTATGTACCAAACAACTGACATGTCTGTCTGTACTGCAATAGTTCCCAGTGGAAGAGACTCAGTGCCTGCAACACCAAGAATACCACTCTTATCTGTAGGTGATGTGCAAATGAACTTCGTGATCTTGCCAAGTACCTTGGACTGTCCTGCCCAGATAATAACCCCCCCCCCCCTGTCTGGGAAGCATCCGTGGTTACTGCGGCCAAAGGCTGCAGAGGGACAAATGGAAGACCTAATGTCATGGGTGGAGTGAAGCCACCAGTGAAGGTCTTTTTTTGCAGGATTCTGTTATTAGGATTTGGTGAGACATGGGTAGTTCCTGCAACGGCCAGTGTGTGAACAGAAGCCACTGCAGTATTCTCATGTGCATCCGTGCGAATGGGACTAAGTTTATCGCTGCTGGCATGGTTCCCAAGACTTGCAGAACTGTTTTTGCTTGTACCCTTGTTTTTGAGAGAAGGTTCAAGATTTGCCTCAAAGTAGGAACTTTCCCTGTAGGAAGTTTTGCCATCATTTGTGTCGTGTTGAAGTCTGCTCCTATAAAAACAATACGCTGAGATGGCAACAAGGCAGATTTTTCATAGTTTATCATGATGCCACACTAAGTAATGTGGAGTCTCTTGCTTTTTGTCCTAGATGCTTGATGGTGGTGGTTAGGAGCCAGTAGTCTAGATGCTGAAATACTCAGAATCCCAGACGTCTCAAATGAGCCATGACCACTGCCATACACTTGCTGAACACTCTGGGGGCTGTAGTGAGACCAAAAAGCAGGGCTCGAAACTAATGACCAGCTCCCATCCGAAAGTGCAGGTGACTTCTGGATGGCCTGGCCATTTTTATGTGGTAGCATGCAACCTGGAGGTCTATGGAGCATATCCAATTGTCTTTTCTCAAAAAGGGAAGAATAGACTGCAGTGTCACCATCCAGAACATTGTTTTTCTTAGAGATCTGTTCAATCTGCTGAGATCCAGAATGGGTCTCCAGTCCAGTTTTCTTTGGAACTAAAAAGAACCTTGAGCAAGCTCCAGATCCTATTTGGTCTGTGGGGACTGTTTGGATGACTCTGCCTAGTAACTTTTGAATCTTGCATGTTCCTTCTGACTGGGTGGAACATCCGGGACATTTTTCATGTTTGGGATGGGAAAAGAAAAGGTATAGAGTAGCCTCTGGACATGCTTTGCATCCATTTCTCTCTTATTTTTTGCCAGGCTTCTGGGTACAAAGATAAGCGACCCCCGACTGCCACCAGAAGTGGACAGAAGGGCCTAATTTCAAGAGCGCTGAAAGGGCCTACCACAAAAGGAATCTCAGTCATCCTGATTTGGTGGACCCCCTCTGCCGCGAGGACTGCATCTCCCAACATTGTTTCCCCCTCTGCCCCTGGGGGAAGTGTCACCGTATGCATCATGAAAACTCTCGGGGATTTTAGGAACCACATCTTTCCTCCCTTTTGACCTCTGAGATAAGGTCTAGAAGGTAGGGGGAAAAATGTACTCCAACGGCAGAGAGTTTTTCCTTCCTGCTTGCACCTGGTGAGTGTATCATTAACTTACGGTCTGAAAAGTGACGAACTATCAAAAGGAGCATTGACAAAGTTACACTTAAAAGGCTTGGCAAAGTCGCACAAGCACATCCAGGAATTTCTCCACAGGGAAATTCCTGAACCCGCTGCTCTACTCACTCCATCTGCTGCGTAAGAAATAAGACTCATGGAGGAGTTAACAACAGAGTTTAAAGTGGAGAGTTAGGAGGAAACCTTGTCTGAGATCCCCGCAGCTACTGTATCTTGTAGAGAATCTCCTAGCTCTTTCAAGAGATCTCTCTGTAATCTTGTAAAATGAGTCAAATACTTCAGTGATCTTAGAGCAAATGTCGCTGAAGAAAACATGCACTTACCATATCTACACATTGTACGAGACTCCTTGTTAGGTGGATGGACAGATGAAGACTTCTCTGATATTTCTTTTTTGGTGGCTGCTGCCACCACCATATCATCTACTGGGGGTCTATAGTAGCATACCAAAAGTACACATACGCAAATCCCTAAAGGCTGACACATACACAGAGAACCGCAAGTACACCGAACGTCAATAAGCACGAAATTCAAATTATTGAATTGTCATAGTGGGGCAACTTCACCCATATATCCCATATCCTAATTAAAAGTGCATTACAGACAGATGTATGTGAATGTAAACAAACACCACCCAAGTACGGGAAAAGTTTAACGTATGTATCTATTGGGCTGCACAACTATATTACTACATATGCACTTAACCTTACTTCTAACCCTAAGGTCAGTATCTATTGCACATTTACGTTAGTGAGCTATACAGGAAAAGGGAATCGCCTACTAATGTTTTACCTTAATAAACATGATGTGGCCAACTATGGCAATCCGATAATTTGAATTTCGCGCTTACTGACGTTTGGTGTACTTGTGGTACGCTGTGTGTGTCTGCCTTTAGGGATTCGCGTGTGTGTACTTTCTGCTTTCTAATATAGAGCCCTCTGCCGGGACACCCTTTATAAGATACTCCCGGTCTGAAGGTGCTGAAATAAACTTATTAGGCCTCTGAGGAACTGGTTCTACTGTATCTACAGACTCCCTCGCCTTTTGACTAACTACATTCATGAGTTTGTCAAAAGGAGACACACAAGAGGTGGAGGGGTGAGACCCAAAAGCCTCCAGGTATACAGACTCCTCCTCAGAAGGGTTGATGGACTTCCAGCCACCTCTATTTCAGGATTTCCAGGATGTCTGCGAAGGATACATCCACAGAGAGTAACCATGGGGACCCTTCAGACTCATCGAGGTCCGCATCTGAAGTAATGGACTCCTCTGGGGAGTTTAAATTCTTCCTCTTGCATAATCTCTTCCGAGGGACCTCTTCAGAAGGGTAGTCCTGAGAGGTTTCAGAAGAGGGGGCTTCACCCAATGGGGCATCCTGACGCTTTGGGTCTCCAGGCTTGTGTGGATGTGCTGGTACTGAGACAGACACTGGCGTTTTTGGGGGAAGAATGCCTTCCCGAAGGTCTGGATTCTTTAATTTCCTCAAACATTAGGTTAAGTAGAAATGTCCAACAGCAGCAGCAACAAATATTTTCAGCAATACTAACTACAAACAACTAAAACTTTTTTACATATGTATATATATATATATATATATATATATATATATATATATATATATATATATATATATTATTAGATTTATATAAATAGGCACGGTATAACTAGAGAAAGGATTAGGCAGTCTTAACAACAGTAAAAATTTTTTTAACACAATATGCCCTCTAATAGAAAGACGGAAAAAACACAGGGAAGAAGACCCTCCAACTAAAACGGGTCAAAGGTAACTATGTACCTAAAAAGAGTTTACCTGTTAGAAAATGCAGGTAAAGAGAAAATATAAAAACTAATAAACTAACTTCTAAAAGGCTCTCTAACATAAACGAGCCTAAGGAAAAGGATAGGGGAGGAGGTATATAATGGTTCTCTAACTTAAACAAGCCTAGCAGAGAAGGAAAGGGGATAGGGAGTATACAATGGTCTAAGGAGGAAAAAACGACGACCAAACAGAATAAATCAGAAGATGAACAACCTAAGTTAGGACTATAAATTCTTACAGAAAAAAAACTATTTGAGCATTTGAAGCGAAAAACGAAATACACTTAGCCAGAGCCAAATTGGATCTTGTTAGTGGCAAACAAGATCTGGGGATCTTCCTAGTGCATTATGGGATAGGGATACAGCCACGAGAGCCCGTGGAAGACCTCGAGCTTTTGTAAACGGCAGAGTCTGAACAGATGATTGGTTCCAAACCTAACCAGTAAAGAATGAAGGCGAGAAAGATCATCATCACATCATTATATACAAGAGGCAAAAGGCATGTGTTTTCCTTACTGCAGAAGCTGTAGGGAAAAGTACCAAAAAAAAAAGAGGAGAATGAAGGCTAAATAAAAAGACCAAATTGGAAAAGGAAAGAAAAAAGATCAGGGAAGGTCCTCAGTGTTACAACTAGGTCACAAACAACAAGCAGGTAAAGGTTATAAATCAACGGAAAGATTGCATCACATTTTTGGCAAAATCTACCCAGAATGACTGGTAAGAAATGTCTTGACTTTCTAGTTTTAATGAACAAATGATATAGATGCAGGCGTCTCCATTTCCCTACCACTGGGAGTTCAAAGCCATGCCTTTTAAATTAATTATGCTGAACAACTAAATAGGTAGTCAGGATGCTTCCAAATATAGAGAATGCATTCCTCAGCTGTCACAAATGACATAAGAGGTGCAGACTTCCATATTCTCTTGTTTAACATTTTCATAGGTCTCTTCCGATAAATGCTAGTCAATCACCTCAAGTACACAGACAAAGAAAAAGCATTAGTAGAGATGCAACATCTCAGTGACTATGGGATGAGAGGACTTGTACACTTTGCCCTCAGTTTTAAGACACAGTTGACTGGTAGGGAAGGGCATTCTAACCTTGAGATGAATAAGCGATCCAACAACATAAAATAGACAGAAAAAAAAGTAAAACAAACCAGCATTAACTAGGGGCTACTGATTCACAAGAACAGCAAAGGAAAGACCTTTGCAACACCAGCCTAAGAAGTCCAAAACAGTGAAAAACATTTCTTGTGTGAATGGTACAAAGGAAAACCTTGGAAACTCTACACAGTTTCTACAATTCCAAACATTTGCACATCCATGCTTCATCCTATCAGTGTCAAGACTTACCCTGTCTAAACATGCTAATGCAGGATAAAGAATGTTATAAAATGTAGACCACTGGTGTGGTACTATGTGCACCTCCCAAAAGATATGGCACTACTGGGTAAATTACGCCAAGGAAAGTTATCAGCCAGCCTAAACATGTTGCTCAGAAATAATTACCCTTTATACAAATGGCAAAGCAACAGCTCATCTTTCCAACTAATGTAACATGCAAGACAGCCACAAGCAGATTTGTGAGTTAGAAAGTATACCTTATTATGAATAAGGTTAATTTTATGGTCTTTACACACTGGCCTGAAGCTTGTTCTGAGATGCCTACACAACCTTCTTACTTTGAGAAGAAACGCTCCACGTTTTTTTCAGTTTTAATTTAACTGCATTACAGGAAGTACACATTAATGTGGATCAATTAATAATGGACACTGTTGGTTTAATTGGATAAGGAAGCTACCTCAGTCAGGTCATCTTGCAAAGTCTGCAACACAGCCTACAGCTCTAATCATAGAATCTGCAGACAAAACTGAAACTGGCGACATGAAACCACTGGAAGCTGCAAAAAAGAGCTATGTACTTAACCATAACTTGGAATCTGTGCTATCCAGTGTCACTATTCATAACAGATGGGTCTTGGATCCAACCTCAGATCCAAGCCGGCAACTGAAGGACAGATCCACAACTCAAGCTCCTCCTCTTCCCATGATCCCTTGCTAACCTACAACCTCAGATTGAAACTGCTAGATAAGGAAACAGCAATCAGGACTACCTATACCACTAAACAGATCTATAAAGGAAGACATCCCTCTATACCTACTAGATCTCCAGAAGGCAGGGGGGAATGCTGGTGGGAATGTGATAAACAACACTGGATAGCACAGACTCCAAGTTATGGTAAAGACATAACTCTTCATCTGATGGTATCTGTGTTCATCATTCTTCATGGATGGGTCAGAATCCCCATCTACTATCAACCTTGGGAAGCCTCAGGTAAGGATATGCCGGAGCACAGTGGAACCAAGGGAAGCCCTGTTCTTAGATATCCAGTCCAAATTATAATGCGTAACAAAGGTGTGAGGATTAGACCAAGTAGCAGCAACGCTTACCTCATCCAATGAAAGTTTAGCCAAAAAGGCAGAAGTAGCAGCCACCGACCTAGTAGAATGAGCTTTAACTGGTCTTGAAAGATTAATGTGCCTGCTGTCATAAATGAAGGTAATACAGCTGGTGAACCAACAGGAAATTGATACCTTGGTAACTGCCAAACCTTTTCTGGCCTGAGAGATACAAAGAGCTGATGTGACTTTTGAAATTCTACGGTCTTAAAATAAAAACGTAACTGTCTATGGGCATCCAAACAATGCAATATAGATTTCCCCTTTGTTAGAGCAATTGGGGAAGAAAACAGGGAGCTGAACAGATTGGTTGAGGTTGGCCTCCAACGCTAACTTGGGAATGAATGATTAATTCTGAAAGACACCCTATCCTTATGAATGGCCATAAAGGGAGGCTTGATACTAAGAGCCTGCAGCTCAAAAACTCTCTTAGCTGAAGTAATAGTCACCAATAAGGCCATCTTACAGGATAGAAATTTGAGATCACATGATGTAGCAGGCTCAAAGAGCTTTTGTGTCAAAGACTGCAGCACCAAGGTGAGATTCCATTGGGGGGGGGGGATCTTTGATAAGACATACTTCTTTGAGAAAGGCTTTACAGAGTCTGGAAGAAAAGGTGGGACTCTCATTAAAATATAAATTCAAAATGGCCACCACAAAGTTTAATTGTGGAGAAACTAGCCCCTTCCTGACAGAGGGAAGCTAAACACAGCAGAATGTCAGGAATAGGGGCTGAAAAAGGGTCAAGGTTTCGCTGTTTGGCCCAAATGGAGAATCTTTTACACTTGCCAGAGTATACCATCTGAGTAGACTGTTTCTGAAAGGCTAAGATAATATTCTTCATTGGAGAAGAAAGCCTGGACTGGGAAAGGATCACTGGAAATGGAGGAACCATGTGGTTAACTGAAGGGACTGAAGATTGGGGTAGAGGGAGTTCCCAAGGGTGAAAAATGAGATCCAAACTGGGATCCAATATCCAGGGAGGATGCCTCAGATGAGACCAAAGCAGGGAGAACCACTGATGACATGGCCAAATGGGGGTAATGAGGATGAGAAGAGTCTTCAGGTGATGGGCTTTCTGCAGAACTCTGGAAATGAGAGGAGTTAAGAGGGTAAGCATGCAGGAGTCCCGATGGCCAATCATGAACCACAGCATCCCTGGGAGACTCCCCCTCTGGGGGGGGGGGGGGGTCAAGGCAAAGTAGCTGCTTCATTTGTGGTTGATAAGGAAGGCAAACAGGTCGCAGCAAGTAAGACCCCAATTGTCAAATATCCAATATGCCGGCGATGGGTTCAGGGACCACTAGTGAGGACTCTGGGTATACCTGCAGAGTTCGTCGGCTAACACGTTGGAACTTCCAGGTATGTGTGTTGCAATAAGAAAGCGCCTGGAAGACATTGCCAATTCCCACAGTTTCATGGCCTCTCTGCACAGGGGATAAGACCATGTTCCCCCCTGCTTGTTGATGTACCAGACGGCCAACCATGCTGTCCGTCTGAATTACTACAGTCTCAAGAGGGAGACACTCCTGAAATGCTTGCAATGTTAGAAGGACTGCTCTCATCTCCAGGAAATTTATGTGGAATTTGGTCCCTACAGGGGACCACATGCCTTGAAATGTCCTTTCTCAAAAATGGCCCCTCCCATCACAGCAAGGAGGCGTCTGTGGTCACTGTGGCCTTGGGCTGGGGAAGACCAAAGAGCCTGCCTAGAAATAAATCTAGAGTCTGAAGCCACCAAGCAAGATAGTTTTTGCACACCTGAGAAGTCCTGATGGCTGTGGACAAGGGGTGAACCTGAGTATACCATTGAACCACCAGGGTTCACTGCAAGACCCTCATGTGATATTTGTCCAGAGGCACCAGCTGGATGACAGCTGCTATACAGCCAAGCTCCTGTAAAACTAAGTGAGCCATGGGATGGTCAAGAGCCAGCAACTGAAAGACCTGGCCCCAAATAATTTGAACCTTGCAGGGAGTGAGTGCTGCAGTCTCTAACATCATGTCTAGAAATCCAATAAATTCCAGGTTCTGACTGGGTGAAAGATTTGACTTCGCCAGACTGACTGTGATCCCCAGGTCGTGGAAGAGGTGAAGTGTAGTCAGAGGCCAAAGATAGTTGATGACTCGTGGGGGGTGTGACGAGCCAATCGTTCAGGAACGGAAAGACCTGGAATCCTTGAGGCCGAAGATGAACTGCTACCACTGACATGCATTTGGTAAATACCTGGGGGGGTATGGTGAGTCCAAAGGGTAGGGCTCTGAACTGGTAGAGATTGGTCCCTAACTAAAGGTGCAGGTATCTCCTGGAGCATCTGTCAATTTTGATACGATAGCATGTGTCCTTGAGTTCCACTGAGCACATCCATTCATCCTTCCGCAGAAGAGGCAGAATGGACTTGTACAGGGACCATCTGGAACTTGGACTTCTTCACTGACTGGTTCAGCTTGCTGAGGTCCAAAATGGGACAGGTCCCTGGTCTTTTTTGGCACAAAAAAGAAGCTAGAGTAAATTCCAGATCCTCAGTGTCCTGTTGGGACCTCTTGGATGGCTCTTTTTTGAAAAAGAGCTTGGACCTCGAGATGGGCCAACTCCCTTTGATGGGGTGGAATGTCTGGGAGTGATTTTGGAATTGGAGGGAGCTGCAAGAAGGGTATGAAATAACCCCATGGAAATGAACTTTAACACCTACTGATCTGATGGGATACTTATCCAGGATAGTGGGTGAAGGGAGAGTCATCCCCCAACTGCCTCCAGGGCAGGACAGCCGGGCAAGCACCCTAGGAGCGCTGAGTGGGCATCTCCAAGAAAGGTTCTCGGGAGGCCTGCTTCTGCGGACCTCCTCTGCCTCTAGGGTGGCATCTACTATTGAATCACTACCACGGCCAGTAGAAGAGGACTCCTGTGGAACATCCTGAAAGGAGGACTGCGCTCTGTGGAACCAAAGCTTCTT
Organism: Protopterus annectens; assembly: GCF_019279795.1. Taxonomy (NCBI): domain Eukaryota; kingdom Metazoa; phylum Chordata; order Ceratodontiformes; family Protopteridae; genus Protopterus; species Protopterus annectens. The sequence continues at coordinate 1,388,928,595 of NC_056725.1, forward strand.
ACTACCCCTCTGATTCTTGGAAACAGATCATTGGGGAGTAGAAAACTTGATCCCAACTGCGGACAGTCTTCCCCTCTTGCTCATTGTGGGTCAATGTCGCTAACAAAAGGGGCATTAGAAAATGACACCTTAAAAGTTTCCGCAAACCCACAAAGGTGAAGTCATGCGTGCCATCTAATGGCAATACCTATGCAACTGGAAATCAACCACATTGAAGCGTTAGCCAGGGAAGTTAGAGAAGAAAACTTTGGGGAGATCAACTGGAGACCCAGGTAAAAGATGGGCCCCCGTCCCAAAGGCCTTCAGGAACATGGATTCCTCTGAAGACGGGGTGGGGGAAGACCAACTGCCTCTTTGCTTTAGGATCTTGAGGCTGTCCCTAAAGGACACTTCCTCATACTGAAGTCTGGGGGACCCATCTCCCTCATCAAAATCCGTGTCCTCAGTAAGGGACTTCTAGGGGAGTCCAAGTGCCTACTCTTGGACTTCCTCTTCCGAGGGGGCTCCTCCACAGTGGGTTCTGGGGAGGACTCAGAAGAGGCAGCGACCTCAAGTGGGTTATTACCCATCTGAAGGCACTCACGGGAGGGCTGACCCTGGAAGGATGATGTAGGCTCGCCACCCAAAGTCGAGAGGAACTGGGGGGACCTAGAGATGGCGAGGTAACTGCCCAGGCGGAGAATGTCCTCTCTACCGCTCTGAAGGTCAATGTGCTGGACAAAGCCCCCTCTCCTCCCCCACAGCTGCAGTCATACGGGAAGAATGGAGGGACTCTGACCCAACACTGACATCCCCAGATGATAACACCAAGCTGTCCAGCACAGAGGTCCCCCCCAAGAGGTGGGAACTGTCCGAAAACTCCGGGCCCAATCTCACTCCCAGGGAACTTGCGTAGATCTCACAGGGCCAAGGCACAGCCAGTTCCGAGGGCACCACAAGAGAGCCCGCCAGGAACCTTGACACTGATGGCCTCTCACAGGGAATGCTCTGATCCTGGAAATCCAAACCCTGGGCGGGTCAGACTAGGAGAGTTGAGTCCCGTGGATGGAAATGATCCTCTGAGCAACTGAGCTGGGGATGATAAACCCAACTCGATTTGTCACACTCAACCTCCGGGTGACTCTCTCCTAAGCAACATACCCACTCCTCGTGCAAGTCGGAATGGGGCATCTTCCGACTGCACAAGGAGCATCTCTTGAAGCCCGAGGGTTTATCAGACATGACACACACACAAAACACCTGCACACAAAAAGGGGGAAGGAGACATCTAAAGATACCCTTCACCCAAAGCTAAAGAAAAGGGACCCATGAAAAAAAGGTGGGAACAGACCGGGACAAATTTTAGAAAAACTATGAGAGGGGAGGAAACACCAACTAACTACCCAGAAAAGAGACAGGGGAAATGTATGCTACAACTAACAGAGAATAAAGAAGAAAGGTTCCCAAATAAGGAAAACCTAAATCACTTCATCACTATCAATCTTCTTCTTCAGCAATCATCTCCGAGCGTTTCTGCGGAAAATAAGATCTTGGTTTGTAGGTCAGCAAGGGATCATGGGGGAAGTGGAGCTTGAGCTATGGATCAGTCCTTCAATTGCCAGCTCAGATCAAAGGTCAGATCAAAAACCCATCCATGATGAAGAATGAGATGGATAGCATCAGATCAGAGTACTTTCTATTTTAGTCCAGTCTAGAAGATAGAAAAACATCACCAGTGCCTGGACATAAGGAGGACTGAAATCTGGACAAGAATATTTGTGGGTGCTATGTTCCAGAAGGGCAGAGAAGAAAACACTCTTATCCATCATATGCAAACAGCTTTAGATAGTTTATATAAGAGATATAGTATCAGAATCACAAGATATACCTAAAAAGTCAGATAATCAGCTCCAGAAAACCTGATCAAGATCTTGATCCACTCAAAGGGTATCACTTTCCTAGCAGCTAGAGGAACAGAGTGCTACAAGGCTGACTAAACAGTATCACTGGTTAAATCCCTCTCCAAATACTCATTTAAGACTTTCCCAGGAGAAAGAAAAAGAAACCCACAGGCTGGAGCATGGCTAACTAATGGAGCTCTATAGTATCTCCAAAAGAGTGATCTGGGGGAGCAGCAGAGTAGAAGGAGACCATCCTTGCCTTTCTCAGAGACAATCGAGTCATTCCTCACTCCTGAAATGACCAATGGACCCATCTTACAGCCAGTGCCACCGGACCATGTTAAAGCCTATGGGGACACCTAGGAATAAGAATCCTCATCTTAAATAATGAAAACTACAGCTGGCAGATGAAACAGTACTATCTTCAGAATCAGAGAGAACATTCCTAGGTGATGTGCTGCAAGTATACTGCTGAAACACACCTCCCTGTGACTCAGCTGCATGCTGCTGAGACACACCTCCCTGAGACTCCACAGCACACTACTGAGGCACTTCCCTGCGACTAAGTAGCATACTGTTGAGACGCACCTCTCTGACGTGGAAGCCAGTACAGACGCTTCTCTAAACATCTCTTCATCAGATGCAGAAAATGGACAGGATCTCAAGCCCTCACTAGTCAAAGACAATCTCATAGCGTGGGGACTGAAAGCCTTTTCCAAAACAAACATCTCTCAGATGTTGACAGAGATCTATCATTTTACATCTCACATGCCACAGACCTGGAGTTATGCTTGGGGCCATTATGCTAATCTTAAGATCTTAAAAAAAAAACTCTGCCCTGTGGCCTCTGAAGTGAGAGAAAAGACCCAAGATCTGGTGTGGGACCCTTTTGCTGATTTCAACATGAAAACTTTCAACAGGCAAAATCTTCCTGGTTAAAAAGGCCAGAAGTTTCTCTCTTACATTTTTGTTGACTGCCAGACTGAACAAGTGTTTCATGTCCTATTATTTACCCACGTATTACTATTTTTATTCATTTATTTTTTTCCCTGTGCACTCAAGCAGTAAAGCCATCAGGAGCTCTGCCAACCATCTAGGTTTATTAATCAACCATGGAGCCTCTTTTACAGACTCAGGAAAGAAATTCAAACTCTAAAAACAGCAAGAAAAAACTATCAAGTTCAGAGATTAGAGCCAATAAGAGAACCTTTACCAAGTTGACCTTAACTACTATGGCAGTTGAAATTAGATGCCTTTAACCTACCAGGCCTAAATGATAGTTGCAACATAGCATCCTTTTTAAAGCTAAAATCTCACATGAGGTGACAATTTTTGGAGGCTAAGCCTACTACCTTAGTACCTTTCAATGTAGTAATCTTACTTGTGACTGACATCTAGATAAAGGTTCTTAACTGCTAAAAGTCAGTAATTGTTACCTGTTTGTTAATGACTTATGTATAGTATTTTCAGAGGTTTTATATACTTATGCTTTTTATTTGATTGTTATATATTTTTTTTAATTAATTAATATATATGAAATCCTCCTTGTTTCATTTTTAACATTTTTAATATTTGAAAGAGCTGCAAGCTCATAAACAACTAGTTGACTAGTACTGAGTGTAGAAACGTTCTTGGTATTGACATATTCACGCTTAGAAGTCACATTTGTACATATGTGCTATTATGCACATTTTTATGTGGGGGATAATATGTTAGCTCATAGTTTTAATATGGGGTTGGAATGTTTAGTTTTTTCTTTGCATCTACAATAACTTCCTCCCACAAGTATGCCATAGCGGGTATAATAAATATTTACAATTTTAATATTAAATTTTAAAATTAGAGGTTATAAGTGCCTTATAGTAAACTTAGCTGTTTGTTCAGCTATTTTAAATAACTGTTTGAAATGTGTTGCACTGGTTGGATAAGTTTATTAGTGTAATGTTCTAATTCAGTTATGATATGGTATTCAGCTGTTATCTGATGTATTACATGACTCATTTAAAAAAATTTTTTGTAGGAAGTGATGTAATTGCATTGTTGTGTGGAGTTTAAAAGAGCGCTGATTCCGCGCCTTTTATATCCTCTGAAGAAGCTACCTTGTTAGAGTAGCGAAAACGCTGTCTTTCTGTATTACAATAAACTTGCGTTAAGGTCAACTTGGTAAAGGTTCTCTTATTGGCTCGAAGTCTCTGCTTCGCTTGTTTGTGGACACTCTTGTTGTTGGAAGTTCAGAGATTAGGCACCATCTTGTACAATTTATGATTAGGCAGACTTCCAAACACTATACATTACACTGAGCACAGACTGCAATGGAGGATAAAATTGTACCCCACCTAAATAAGGCCACCATTGTTAATACCATTACACCCCTCAGGCACAAGGAAAATCTACAGACTCATCCTCCTTGCACATCAACTGGATCACTCTTCAGAATGGTAAGTATCTTTCAACGGGCCAATCTTCCTTTAAATGTAACATCTTTCCAATTGCTCTTTCTAAAATGCTTCCCCCCTTCCAGTAGCTGGGATACTGATTTTAAGAAAGTCAGCAGTCTATGATCCAGTGGTTAAGTAAATAAGCAATATACCAAAACAATCTGAGGAACTGTTGACTACTAAGCATTTTGAAGATCCTGAACAATGTCCAAATTGAATCTCCTTCACAAATTCTTAACCCAAGTTAATTACAATAAATGTTTTTTCGTGTTGCAGGTAGTATTGCTACTTACATGCTTCATGAATTATTACATGCTTACCCAATATGCTAGCATTAAATGCTTGTTGCCAGCTCTGCAGTGTAGAGGAAAAAAGCATTCACTGTGACCCAGGTGACCTGGGTTCAAGTACCAGCCTCAAATCTGGAGCCAAACAGGGAAGGTGGTAGTGAGAAGACAGTGCCAAACTTTCAACCACAAGCTTATTAGAACACAGAATAAATAAAATATATAAATGTACAAATGTACATAAACTAGAAATTGTGTTGAACTCATCAGAAGCACTGTAAGGTTGTGGATCATTAATTTACACCATTTGTGGAAGGACTAAGATACAGGTCCTGAGATGCAACAGAAAGCATTAAAAAAACCCAAAGGTAGAGTCAGACTGCATCACAGATTAAATCATCCATAGAAACATTAACTAGCAGGTGCAACGTTATATTGCAGCACATACACATGAACTTCAGCTATGTATTACAAATATCATCTGGGTAGTTCAAAACCTTGTATTCTATGTGGTTTCTTTTCACTATACTTTCACAATATGGATAAACTAAACTAAACTAAAGATCATGTGATAAAAACAGTATTTTTCACTTGGCAAGAATCAAACTAAACTTAAAGAGCTCTAGAATCATACGGATTTTATCGGACTTATTGACAACATTGTCTCACTATATAATGTTTGCAGCTACAATTGTGTTGCATGGTTTGGAATGTATGTTTGCAACTGAGATCGTATCACTACGGTTTACTGTCATTTATACAACTGTAACATGGCCTATATCATATGCATGATAATTTAATAAAGATGTTTCTTGCATTAAAAAAAACTGCATCTCACTAGGCCTGTGGTCTGTTTTCAGGGATAAGATCAGGTGGTACTCATACATGTGAGAACTGGCCAGGGCAAGAGAATAACGGAACCATCTAAAATTAACCCTTAAATCATAAAATGAAATTATGGAAATATAAAACTCTTAAAATATTCAAGAAGCTGTGGATATACTGGAAAAAAATTGGAAAGAAAAATGCTACATTCTATGACTTTGTGAAGCTGACATTTTCAGACTGTGCATGCTGGCATTTCTACTAGTGGGGGAGTTCAAACTGTGTGCGTTAGGATTTATAGTGGTGGGTGAGGGCAGCACACTAGAATGTATTTAGCATGCTTTCTGTTTGGACTATAACAGTTGAAATACAAAAGGTATCTGTATTACTTTTATCAATAAAACCCTGCTGTTATTTCTTCAAACTGTCTGGAAACAAGGATCTCCTCGCCCTAAGTTTCACTTTAGGGTATCTAATTTGCATAGATATAAACATAAATACTATTATAATAGTAATCTATACTCTGATTTATTATGATGTCTGACAACAGAAATATTACCCCCTTTAGACAGACTATTAATCAGTCAATCCATGACCTTTCAACAATGACGGTCTCTGCTACAGCAATATGCATGATGCAAGCTGATTTTGCATATTATGTGCAGTTTAACATACTTGCAAACACTATTAGTAAACCCCTCTACCAAAAACCCCACCCTTGCACATTAAATCTGCCATCACAATCTACACTAATCAAGTATGTTACTTCAATACATCTCTACTTTGCATACTCATCTTAAAACTTACCATGCTACCTCTTATTACAAACACGTCTCCCCCCACTAACCCTTTCAATACTCCAACACCAAATTTATCAGCTTAGTAATATCACCTCAACTCTACAACAGCTCCCCACATACACCTGTTTAAACTCAAATACACTGATCTACATTCAACTCATCACGCTTGTTTTAAATTTGCCAGATCGATGCACAAAATCACACACCTATTTCTGACTAAAGCCAAATATCAAACTATGTGGAGACATGCATCCCAATCCAGGCCCTCAAAACGCCCATTTCTCCCACTCCTCCAAATGCAATACCACTCAGCATCAGTAACACGCAACAGCTCTGACCTCCTACTATTAAACATTAACCTAATCCACACTAAATGTTAATGAATTCCACTCCGTTCTTACTCTATACTCTCCAGACATTGTAGTAATAACTGAAACATATATCAAACCCCACAAACAACGAAATCCTACCCAAGGCTACAATTTATACAGACTTGACAGAACACAAACGGGGTGGTGGCATAGTCATAAGTATGAGGACACACTCAAATTGGAATGCCTGCTAAATGATCTCCCAGACATCTCTAACTCAGAAATTTTAATCTCACGGCTCCACCTAAACACCAAAAAGCACATCATAAATTATACCCACCGACATCTCCCCAGGTAATACCCTCCTAACTAATGAGAACCTTCTCAGTTGGACCACCTCTACTTTCAACCAGGAAACTATCACGAGACTAAGACTGGACTTCCTGCTCCTCTGAAAATCCTACCAACTTTATTAACCTTTATGGCTTCTCTCAATTAATACTTTCACCAACCAGAATAGATAAACGTTTTAAAAAGCAGTCCATCCTTGATTGGACACTAACAAATAGGCCTTCCCATAGTTATCAAACTGGGAGCCTTCCAGTCGGCCTCAGTGACCACTATTCCACCTACCTACTTAAACATACCCCAACCCTCAAAAAAACATCATATTTAAACTGGTATACAATAAAAAAAATCTCCCCTGGAAAATTCAATTCACTTCTAAAACAATGCAACTGGTCCCCTCTAAACTCCCCTCACTTAGAATCAGCAGTTGGATACTTTAACAATACCTTCTTAAATATACTAAATACACAAACACCCCTTAAAAGAATACAGTTAAAGGAAAGAGACTTCCTTGGCTAACAAAGGATATCATGAAACTCCTCAAACAGAGTATGGCATTATCTAGAAACCAAAATTCCTCCCAAAAAACATATCGGCAACTCAGAAGCCACACCAAGAAACAAATCAAAAACAGTAAAAAGCCTTCTACTCTACAATACAACTTAATCATCAAAATCACCCGCAAAAATTCTGGGCAGCCTTAAATCAGCTCCTCAATCCTGGTCGAATCTGTACATCACTTCCTTCCCCCCACTAATACCAAAGTATAGCATCACAGTTTAACTCTCACTTCATAAAACCAGTACTGTCTCACACAAATATTGACAACCCCATTAAAAACAGACTCAGAACCTACTACCATTTCCTTTTCTATCAAGACTATACAAACCCATACCATCAAAACTCTTCTACTGAAACTAAAACCAACATCTCTTGCTGTTGACAAGCTCCCAAATTAATTTCTCAAACTAGCAGCAGAATCCATAGCCTATCCAGTTTCTATCCTTATCAACAGGTCCATATCAGAATACATCCCTAAGCTTTGGAAAATCTTTATCATACCCAGCATAAAGGTGGCTCCTATAGCGACTTTTCAAATTACCGACCAATAGTAATTCTCTAACCTCTGGCCACAATTCTCGAAAAATGCATACATTTACAACTCCTTGAATACCTAAGTAAGCAATAACCTGCTCTCGAATACCAAACATGGTTTCAAATCCATGCATAGCACCACGACTGTGTTAACAAGTTTTACCAACATTATCAATGACCTCAGAAACAAAAGCCGCTACGTATCCTCTACCTTTGACATGTCCAAAGCATTCAATAATGTATCTCACCATAAATTACTAAAGGAACTAGCCTCCCTAAACCTATCCTGGGTGCACAGTTACTTAACAGACTGACAATAAGCAGTCCAATGGCAAAACAAACTAATTTGCTACCCATCTCAGTTGATGTACCACAAGGTTCAGTCCTTGGCCCACGACTCTTCCATTTTTACCAACAAACTCTCAACCGCCACACAACTAGCAACCATTATACAATATGCAGACAACTCTACCCCTATCTGCTCAGCTCCATCTCTACCTGAACTCCTAGACAGAACCCAAAAAAAATTTACAAATATACAAAAATACCTCTCAGACTACCAACTGATACTCAACCTCAATAGAACTAATGCTTTTTTCCAATACCAAACCACATAACCTACCCCCCTTCACCATTTACTCCTCCAACAAAACTAAAATTGAACCTGTAGATCACACAAAACTTCTTGGGGTAACTATAAATAACCACCTAAAATTTGACAAACATATTGCACTATCCATCAAAAATGCCCAGAAAAAGCTTGGATCTCTTTACAGATTTAAATCTTACCTTAAAAAAAAAACACCAGGCACTTCATAGCCAGGTCCCACCTCCTCTCTGCCCTTCTATATACTCCTCACCCATTTTCACCAACCTCCGGAAATCTTATTTAATCAAATTAGAGTGCTGCTACGACAAAATAGCTAAATTTGCTACAGGTCACCCCTACAGATCTCACGACTGCACTGGCCTTCGTGAACTAAACTGGATCAAAGTACCTCATCTAAATATCCTTGGAACCATCTAGCTCTGGTCCACTCCATAGTTCATAAACCTGATAAATGCCCTGCTCTCAGAAACTTAATTCAGGAATACATCAACTCAAACACTCAGATCTTCTGACAAACTACTCCTAAAAGTTACTAAGGCTAACAATAGCTCTAGTGATTTCCTCTAATCCAACCAGATATCTACAAAGTGGAATGCCATTCCCCAACACATCCATTGCACCACTAATACTTTCAATTTCAAGCTACTTCTTAGAGAACACCTAACAACTGGCTATGCTCCTGTACTACACCAAGCTGACCGCTCTAAGACCTTCTCTCCCCTGCACCCATTTATAGCGACTCTATACTCATACACCCCTATCCACACACTTCCACTCACTGCTATTTTCTCCTTTCTCAACAAACAACCACAGGTGTTACTACTTCACTCTCTTCTAAACTTCTTGATACAGACTGCTAAGTGAAACAAGTCTTTTATTCTAGGATTGTAGTAATTTAACATTTTTGTAAAGAATTATTATGATGACCTCATATTTCTGTACATAGTATTGATCTTTTTCATGTTGACATATTGATCTGCATCATGTGTTCCACCGTGAAACTTTCACTATTACTGTAAATAGGGCTCTTCCCCCTGGGCCTCTGTTGAACACAGGCTATGTTTGCCCAGTCAGGCTTTCCCAGTAAACAAATGTAAAATAAAATGTTCTTACTTCACATACTCTATGATAATACACTGAATAATTTGTGTACATTTACTAATATAATTTTGCCCTTCAGCTTAGGCCATCATGTAAAAATGTTGACTTGTATCAATCCATGATCCAGGCTTACACGTTTACAAAATAGACTGGAATGAGAAAAGCCTAACTAATGCCTAGCAGAAAGCACTAGCAGTGGTGAATCATCAACTAGAATGTGTGAAATGCTTTCCTAGAATCAGAGGAATACTACAGCTGTTAGGATGAAACTGTCAAGCCTATTCTACCAATGCAGGAGACCCCTTTATTGGGATATAAATGTGGGGGAAACTATCTGCTGGAACTCCAAGAGGCTTAACCTGTAACATGGTAGACCGATAAGCAACCTACCCATACACAAGTTTTATTATTTTTGGTCAGAAAACAGAAAGGACACATGCATTTATTAATCTCTTACTTAATACTCAACCTGAAAAAACAGACTGGGCAGCGTCAATTTACAGGGGAATCATAGACAAAGAACAACAAGCACAGTATCCACCAACAGATTTATTTAAAAACTCAAATCTCTCTGACGTCTCGGCCAAAGCCTTCAAGGAGAATAAAACACTCTCAACATCATAGCAATATATACACCTAGCTATAAAATAATTATACAATTAATCAATTAACTCACACATTAATTAAGTAATGCCTTCCAATTGAACTCCTCATTTAGCCCAAAAGAAGACATAGTTTTAAATTTCAAAATGTACATAGCTTCTTTTTGTAGTAAAAGAGTTTTCACATTCACATTATGATATACAGAGACACAAATTTGTTCTAACACAGTGCCTTTTAAACCTACACTGCATTTGTTATGAAATTGTGCAAAATGTAAAGCTACAGGACTATCAATATTAGCATTGTTTATTATCCCTAACATGCTCTAAGAGCCTTGTTTTAAATGCCCTTTTCGTCTCTCCTATGTAAAATTTATTGCAGGGACATTGTAGGGAATAAACAACACCTATTGAATTACAATAAAAACAATTATTAATACTAAATTTAACATTATTAATAAAATTAAAATTAGGTACAATATGCTTGCAGGCTTTATACTTCCCACAGGGGAAAGTTCCAACTTTAGCAGGTTCCCTATATAATTCTGGAGAAGGTACATTAAACTTACTTTTAACCAAAAAGTTTTTAATGTTTCTTCCCCTACGGTAAGAAAATTTCAAATTCAAGTTCAGCCACTGTTGTACGTTCTTTAAAGAACATAAAAAAAGCCAAAAGCGGCTCACTATATCAAGAAACTGCATAGTAAAACAGCCAAAAGTAGTTACAAAATAAATATTATCATTTAGCTTGTTAATATTACCATATCGTACCATATCACAACCAAAAGTGTTGGCATTTCTGCAACCTGTTGGTTTTCCACCTGTTACCAACCTATCAAAACTTTTATTCAAAATTTCCTTACTATATCCTCGAGCTATAAAAGAGTTGACCAAAGACTTCATTTCTTTATGAAAAGTTTCAGGCTTGTTACAAAGTCTATATATTCGTAACATTTCTCCATAAGGAAAGGCATTTAATGTATGGGGAGGGTGCCACTAGTGCCATATAAATATTGGCAAACTCCTTCAAATTTTTTATTAAGGGAAGTAACAATATTCCTACCATCAGAAATATCCAACACCACATCCAAAAATGGAATAATATGTCCAATATTCAACCCATCAAATTTTAACAGATATTTGTTTTTGTTAATATCATTAAAAATTCCATTATATCTTCTTTATTACCATCCACTAGGAATATCAAATCATCCACGTACCTATAGTATTCAATGACACGTGTATGGAAAAATTTATGTTTATAAATAACTTCCAATTCAAATAATCCCATTAAAAGATTGGCATACATGGGGGCAAATGCAGCCCCCATAGCCGTACCCTGTAACTGCTGATATAAAACATTATTAAACTCAAAAAAATTGTGAGTCAAACAGAAATGAACCAATTCAACTATAAATTCTGTAGCAGGAAAATCTCCTAAAAAGAACCTAATGGCCTCTATTCCAAACTGATGCTTAATATTAGTATATAAGCTCTTATCAATAGTGACCCATAGCATATTCTGATTTAGTTCTATACTTTTGACTTTTTCCAAAAAGTCAAAAACATCACATATGTATGAGGGTAATCTAGTGACATATGGAGACAAAAAATGATGTAAAAAAATACCTAAATTATGCAAAAAATAATAAGAACCTGAAACTATAGGCCTACCTGGAGGCCTAGATAAATTCTTGTGTATTTTGGGTAGGCAGTAAAATAACGCCATTTTACAACCTTCAACCTGAAACTTTTTTTTAACTTCTGCTCGACAGAAATAACCTAATCTGACCCCTTTGTTGATAAGGTCCAAATATTCATCAATAGATGTAGTATATGTCTTTAAATCCACAACTCTATATGTATTTGTATCACTAAGGTGCTCCATACACAGACAAATAATTAGAAAAGTGCATAGCTACCAACTTGTTCCCCTTGTCGGATGGTTTAAAAACAATCTCACTCATCCTACCAAGAGTTAACAAAGCTTTCCATTCTTCACGTTGCATATTATACTTTATATTTGATCTTTTATTCATATGTTCCTTATGAGCTAACTCAGTAAAATGATTTACTAAATTCACAAACTGACATACCTCTCCATTTAAACTATTAGGCACAAAATTACTATGTGAGGGAACCTTAGTTGTATCAAACTTGTAATAAGCATTAATATCACCATCCGACAAACATGAGTGAAAGCTATCAGGTGAACTAATAACACTATCATCATACAATGTGGAAGAGAAAATATGGTCATTTCTAAAAAAATATTTTAAATGTAACTTTCTAGCAAAAGCATATACATCACTCTAATTCATGAAGTCGGGTGACCACCGTGGGGATGAATTTAAGGCCCCTATTCAACACAGACATTTCTGTGTCACTGAATTCGTAATTTGATAAATTAATTACATATTCCTTGGTATTTAATAAAGTATTAGTACTATGAGCAAAATTAGAGTCACCGTCTGCCCCGTTTATATCCACCCTGTGGGAAGTGTAAAGCCTGCAAGCATATTGTACCTAATTTTAATTTTATTAATAATGTTAAATTTAGTATTAATAATTGTTTTTATTGAAATTCAATAGGTGTTGTTTATTCCCTACAATGTCCCTGCAATAAATTTTACATAGGAGAGAAGAAAAGGGCATTTAAAACAAGGCTCTTAGAGCATGTTAGGGATATAAACAATGCTAATATTGATAGTCCTGTAGCTTTACATTTTGCACAATTTCATAACAAATGCAGTGTAGGTTTAAAAGGCACTGTGTTAGAACAAATTTGTGTCTCTGTATATCATAATGTGAATGTGAAAACTCTTTTACTACAAAAAGAAGCTATGTACATTTTGAAATTTAAAACTGTCTCCTTTTGGGCTAAATGAGCAGTTCAATTGGAAGGCATTACTTAATTAATGTGTGAGTTAATTGATTAATTGTATAATTATTTTATAGCTAGATGTATATATTGCTATGATGTTCAGAGTGTTTTATTCTCCTTGAAGGCTTTGGCCGAGACGTCAGAGAGATTTGAGTTTTTAAATAAATCTGTTGGTGGATACTGTGCTTGTTGTTCTTTGCATCTGGTTGCTTCCTGTCATTTTTTTTGAATCATAGACAAAGGTCCAATACTAAGAAAACAGAACAGTGTAATACAGCTTGTCTAAAATGAGACAGTTATAGGTTCATAGCTCACAGCATGGTTCCAAAATCAGCATATTAAAAATAAGCCTTAAAACAGGTATGAAAATGGATCAGCTGGTTTAGAGACCCCTCAGGAAATTCCTATTTCAGTCAAAATACGCAACTTAATTTGAAGCTGTGCTGCCTCAGGAGTATGAACTAAGGGGACAGGGGTAGGAGGAATAACAGCTTATGTGCTCCCACTTCAACCTAGTCCAGAGATTTCATTTCAATGTGGAACAGTAGACTGCTGATCCGCATCCCCAGTTAATCTACCACAACCACAGAAATGTCTACTTATGCAATATACCTCAAGATACAATCAAAGATGTTAACCATTCAATGTACCAAATGGTTCAACTAACCAGCAAATATGGAAACTAGGAAACAGCTGGTAAGACAGCAACACAAACATAATAATGCACTATGCTTATAAGATTGGGCTTAGAGCCTTAAATATCACATGCTTACAACCCATTTATAGACCATCTGACTCTTGCATGAGGTCCCTGGATTGCCAAGACAGCTCATTCTTTCAAGATGTGCTTTGGTCTTCCAGTCTTCTGAAGGTGTCCCTGAAACTATGAGTAAGGCCAATCCTGCATGGCAGCATTGGAAAATGTTTACGTCAACCTGTTCGGTTATGCACACCTAACAAAGGCCTAACAGTTGTTTGGATATCAGGACGGTCAAAGATGCAGAAAGTGAATTAAGCACATGCTGTCCCAATAACGCTGCCATGGTTGAGGTCTATTCTTGCTCCAGGGTATAGCAGCCATGGAGTTTTATCATGTCTAAAGATGCAGGAGCCAACCCCACCTCCATGGAGGGTCTGACAGACCTAAACCCACAAGAAGTTTAATAAGTGCCAATTTCTTACTTTAAATCAACAGTTTTGGCTAGAATATAAGAGCAGATAGTGGAAGTCTCTCACTCTGCTTTTAAAGCTAATGGGTACTTCACAGAGGGGTATAAACACAGAATATTCACAGTGAAAAACTGCACTACACAGCTATGACTTATGGTGCTATGCAGCACAGGTGTCATGATTACGATGGAGAGAGTTTCATTAACTTGAAATAGAATATAATGGCAGAAATGCAACTCCTGACATCTGGATACTTATTTATTTTAACAGGCTGCGCAGCCATAAAAAAGGTGATTCCACTGGGAGATCTTCAGCAAAATGACTGCGTTCACAGCTTATTTTTAAATCCAAACATTCTGAAATCACCATATGGATGATGTTCCCCCACACCAGAAATTATAGAAATCTAACACAATTTGTCACCAGAACACAGCTGATGACATACTTGGCATACACCTGCTGAACCTATCTCACAAAAGTTAAACTCCATCATGATATTCATTTAACATCCATTGCAATTCACAACAGGGCTCACGTCTCACACTCTTGCAATGGAAGTCTGTTCTTGGGAGACCTTGAAGACCGTCTTAAGATATAAACAGTTTAAAGCTCAATTCAACGTTTAAGTCTGGATCACAAATACTATAACCTTCAGGGGAAAAGAAAATGATACTGCACTAACAAAATGGCCAAGTTAAACTGCAAGTTGGAGAATGTGTACACCACCTAAACTTATTTGTTTAGCACTGGTCTGAATGTTAACTTGTCCAAGCTGGGCTTTTACAAAGAACCACCACTAAAATCTGAATACTAAAATAAAAAGTAAATGGCAACACCACCAAACCAATCCATACGAATCAGTGAAGGAGAAAGGGATAAGTTGACAGAGGAATCACTGCTGGAGACATCAGTTAACTTGCTGAGGTGAGGAACCTACCAAAGCTACACAGACTGCCAAAGCAGGGAAATCAGTAGCTGTGTCAATGGCAGAACAAGTAGCACACTTGCCTTTGGTGCTGGAAGACCAGAAGGTTGTGGGTTCTATTCCATTTCCAAGTAAATTGCTGAGAGTACAGTGCTGCATCCAGAGTGCTTCATCCTTCAGGCAAGATGCTAAACAGAGATCCTCATCTGCTTGAGCTGGTGGTGGCTCAGGTGGATGTAAAAGATCTTAAGGCACCTATTAAAAAGAGTAAGGGAAGTTCCACAATGCACTGGGCAAATCCCCCTAGCAGTAAGAAATACTATCTCATGTCTCCCCTGAAAAGGTCACTAGCTTAATGATGCTAAAACAGTCAAAGGATTAAAACAAAAGTTTTGAAACAGATGTCACAGGAAGCTGACTGGTACTAAAATGGAAGGGGGCAGTCATGGCTCTGACTCGACCAAATACACTAGCGTAAAGTCCCTAACTTGGATCATGGCAGAAAGGTATCCCATCATGCAGTGGTGTAACTCCCCAGATCTTGTTTGCTGCAAACTATAAATAACCTGTGTAAACTATGCATGATACAGCAGATGACAGAAACAACAAGATAAAGAAAACTACAAAAGAGCTCCTTAGTAAGGAAGGAAAACCTCACCTCTAGGTCCTCTAGGAGTCCTTGGCTGGGGGAAGGTGGGAGGGTCGTAAGAATGAATAGTAATATGGACAACAAACGTGGAACGTTATGGTAAGTACATAAATTCTTTATGTTATGTTGTCCTATCTCACACCTTCATTCTTAATGGATGGGACGGCGTCCCTAGCACCCTATCACGGGTGGCTCACAGAAGAACACCTTTGAGCATAATGGAACCAAAGGAGGCCCTGTCCCTGGAGGCCAAATCCACTTTGTAATGAGTAATAAATGTAGGAGTGGCGGCCAATGTAGCAGCAGCACAAATACTGTCCATTGACAATCTGGCCAGGTAAGCAGAGGATGTTGCTAATACTCTGGTTGAGTGGCTTTTAACTTTGAAAGGTAAATTCTTGCCATCTGAGGAGTATATAAAAGTAATGCAATTTGAGAACCAATTTTGAAAGTGTAATTTTGAAATTGGCATGCCCTTTTTTGCTTCAGAAAAGGAAATGAACAGTTGATCTGTTTTTCTGAAATCTTTAGTTCTATGCAGATAAAATCTAAGCTGTCTATGCACATTCAATTGGTGAAGTTTGTACTCTGCCTTGTTGCTATGATTGGGAAAAAAACACTGGGAGCTCAACAGATTGATTTAGATTCGTCTGGGAACAAACTTTGGCACGAAGGATGGGTTAAGTACATAGGGACAAAATCTCTACGGAAAATCAGGTATCGTGGCTTGATAGAGCTTGCAACTGAGACTCTTCTTGCAGATGTAATGGCTACCAAGAGAATAGTTTTCCAAGAAAGGAATTTGAGATCCCAAGATGATGAGGGCTTGAAAGGAGGTAAAGTTAGGAAAGTCAAAATAAAATTAAATCCCATGGAGGAAGAGGTTCTTTTATGGTAGGTCTCACTAAACAAGTGCCATTTAAAAAAGCTTTACACAATTTGTGTGACATCAGGTTAGGAGTACGTTCACCAATGAGGAGATTAGATATTGCAGCTAGTTGGACTAATTGCAGCTGCCACAGAGCCTTGTTGAAAAAGTTCCACAAGAAATTCCAAAATTGAACTGATTGGGGCAGAGAAGGGATCAATGTTTTTTGCTTGTGCTCAGTAGGAGAACCTCTTCCATTTACTAGCATATAACTTCCTGGTCGAAGCCTTGTGAGAGGATACTAAAATGTGTTTAACTGCTGGTGTGAAGTCTTGAAGCCTGACTAAGTTTGGAAGTGGAGCAGCAATGCTGTCAAATTGAGGATTTGGAGAGCAGGATGAAGAGTTCCAGACATACGAGTCAGAAGGCTTGGAACTGGGTCCAGAACCCAGGGCTTTTCCCGTTGGTGAGGCCAGAGAAAGGGGAACCAAATCTGACGAAGCCAGTAAGGGACAGTGAGAATCAGCCTGCTTCCCAAGACTTTTGCTTTCTGGATGACTTTGGGTATGAGAGGAAAGGGAGGAAAAGCGTACAGAAGTCCCAAGGGCCAATCGTGAGCGAGTGTGTCTCTCAGTGTTTCCCCTAGAAGGGGGATTAGGGCAAAGTAGCTGATGCATTTGGTATTTATGGGAGTGGCAAAAAGATCCGAGCAAGGCTGGCCCCCATTTTTGGAAGATCTCCTCCGCTATTGTTTTGGGTCAGAGACCACTCGTGAGGCATTAAAATCGCCCTGCTGAGCTTGTCCGCTATCATGTTGGATTTCCCCACGATGCGCATTGCTACTAGAAAACATTGGAAAGAAATTGCCCATTGCCACACACTCAGCGGCTCTCAACAAAGGGGGTGTGATCTGGTTCCTCCTTGTTTATGTACCAGACTACTGACATGTTGTCAAACTGGATTGCAATCTTTCCTGATGGGAGTGTGTCCTGGAGTGCCTGCAAAGCCAGAAGCACTAATGTGCTGATGGGCCTCATGCTCTTGCCATGTGCCTTGAGCCATCCTTACCAGATAATGCCCCCCCCACCCTACCTAGGAGGTGTCCGTGGTGACTGTAGCTACAGGTAGCTGTGACACAAAGGGTCGTCCTATGGTCACCTGGTCGGACCAAAGCCACCACAGGAGATCTCTCTTGTACGAGTCTGTGATCCTGACTAGGTGAGACATGGGAAGTTCTTGCAATGAATTCTCATATGCATTCTGGCAAGGGGAACTAAGGTGACTGTAGAAGCCATAGTCCCTAGGAGTTTCAAAATTGTCTTTGTCTTCGCTTTACTTCTAGGTAAAAGGTTGACTATTTGTTGTCTGAGAACAGAAACCCTGTCCGGTGGAATTCATGCCATCATGGAGACTGTCTAAAGATCTGCGCCTATGAACATATGTTGACAGGGCAACAAGGCAGATTTTTGCAAATTGACTAATCCCTAACCG
The DNA here is from genome assembly GCF_019279795.1 of Protopterus annectens. Lineage (NCBI taxonomy): Eukaryota > Metazoa > Chordata > Ceratodontiformes > Protopteridae > Protopterus > Protopterus annectens. The sequence goes on from NC_056725.1 coordinate 1,388,946,879, forward strand.
AGAGCAAGTCTGAAGAGTGGTGTCCCTCGCCTGTTGAAGTAAATGCTTGGTGGTGGCAGTAAGGAGCCAGTCGTCTAGCTAAGGAAACACCTGGAATCCCAGATGTCTCAAGTGAGCCTGACTACTGCCATGCATTTGAACACCCTGGGGGCTGTAGTGAGATCACAGGGCAGAGCTTGAAATTGGTAATGACTGGCTCCAAGCAGGAAGCATAAGTGACTCCTTGATGCTCTGTCCATTTTTATGTGGTAGTATGCATCTTGGAGGTCTATTTAGCACATCCAATTGTCTTTCCCTAAAAAGTGAAGAATCGACTGCAGTGTCACTATTCGGAACTTGGACTTCTTCACAGATTTGTTTAGCTTTGCTGAGATCCAAAATGGGTCTCGAGTCCCCTGTTCTTTTTGGCACTAAAAAGAATCTTGAGTAAGTTCCGAATCCTATTTGGTCTGCGGGGACTTCTTGGATGACTCTTTTGTCTAGCAACTTTTGAATTTCAACAGTTGCTTCTCCCCTTTGAATGGGTGGAACATTTGGGATTGTTCTGATCTGTGGGGCAGGATGGCAAAAGGGAATGGAATAGCCTCTGGATATTATACTTTGTACCCACTTCTCTTGTGATATCTCGCCAAGCTTCTGCATACAAAAGAAACATGCCCCTGACTGCCTCCAGAGTAGAGCAGATGGGCCTCCTTTCAGGAGAGCTGGTAAGGCCGGCTGCGAAAGGAATCACAGTCACCCTGGTTTTGCGGACACCCTCTGCCTCTAGGACATCTACCATTATTGCCTCCCCCTCTGCCCCTAGGGAAGGGTTCACCTTGTGCATCTTGAAAAACTCTCTGGAATCTTTTGAACCACATTTTCCCACTCTTTTGACCTTTAGGATAAGGTCCTGAAGGAATGGAAAAACATAACCCAACGGCAGAGAGAGTTTTCCCTTCTTGCTTGCATCTGGTGAGTGTGTCCTTGACCTTAGGTCCAAAAAGTAAGGAACCATCAAAAGGGGCGTTGGTAAAGGTAAACTTGAAGGGCCCCACAAAGCTGCACAAGTGCATCCAGGAGTGCCTCCTCAGGGAACTCCCGAACCCACTGCCCTGCTCACTCCATCTGCTGCATAGGAGGAGTTAATGATGGAAATTTAAGGTAAACAGCTGAGAAGTGACCTTTTCTGACACCCCCACAGCCAGTACCTTAGAATTTCCTAACTCCTTCAGATCATCTCTTTGTAAAGTGCAAAAGATAGTTCAGCGATCTAAGGGTAAAAGTCGCTGACAAAAAAACACACTTCCCATATCTGTCCATCGTCTGGGAGTCCTTGTTCGGTGGATGAACAGAAGAGGATGTTTCAGACAGAGTTCCTTCTTGGTGGCTGCTGCCACCACCATAGCATCCATAGAAACGCCTTTCGTGAGAAATTATTTTTCCACAGGTGCTGACAAGAACTTATTTGGCCTCAGAGGGACTGGTTCCATGGTGTCTGGTGACTTCCACGCCTTTTGACTAAACAAGTCCAGTAGCTCAATGAAGGCGGAAACACCCAAAAGGAGGCTGAAGGTTGAGATCCAAAAGCCTTCAGGTACACTTACTCATCAGAAGGGTTGATGGATTTCCAGCTGCCTCTGTTTCAGAATCTCTAGTATATCGGCTAAGAAGATATCTTCAGATGTCAACAATGGGGACCCTTCTGACTCCTCAAAGTCAGTGTAAGTGGTGATGGACTCATCAGGGGAGTAGATATGCTTCCTCTTGCATGTTCTCTTTCATGGAGCCTCCTCAGAAGGGTATTCTGGGGAGGTCTTAGAAGAGTGGGGCTCACCCAATGAAGCTCCATGAGGCTCTGGATCTCTACTGTCCTGTGGATGGGGTGGTGTTGAGACAGATGCCAGTGCTTTGGGGGAGGGGGGATACCAGTATCCTTGTGCACAGCTGTAGGAGGTGACACAGCATACTCCTTATCAGCTCTAAGGCAGCTCCCCCTGGCTCAGAGGACACCCCTGGGTCTGAGGACAGAGAGGGAATCCCTGGCTCCAAGGAGATCGGCTGATGTAGGAACAGAGCTCAGCTGAGCCAAAGCTCCAAGAGGTAAACTCGGAACCAAAGAAACTCTGGTCCGAGAGTCCCCTCCCCAGGAGCAGACTGGAGAGCTTCAGCCCCAAGATGCTCTGGACAGCACCAAGAGAGTCTGAGCAGGAATCGGTTCCGAAATATCCTGAAGGGGTCTCAGAATTGAATACTCTACAGCAAGTGGTACTTGGCATTCTGTCTCTGAAGATTCAGCTTGGCTCGGTGGAGGAGTCGTGGATGTAATAGCCATAAGTCTTGGCTGGCTCCGGATCAGACAGGAATGGAGCCGAAAACAGTTTAGCTAGTGCCGGCGACTTCAAAAGTCTGCTCACCACCCTGTCCACTTCATCGTCCAATAAGCTCCTAGAGGACTGGGTTGGTGAGCGAGATCTCTCCAAGATGGGAGATCTCAAGGTAGGGGAGACTAGTAACAAATCAGTGGACTGGCTCCGAAAAACAGTCTCTTTCGGCTCCGAAGGACTTGGAGCCAAAGAACTAGATTTCTCCAAGTCTATGAGCTCCGTTGGTTCCAAGGACTGTGGAGCCGAGAAGATAGATTCATCAGATGCCTTAGCCAATTTTAGAGGCAGCTCCGACTGAGCCGAAGAAGCTGGAGTTGGCCGTTTTGAAG